>NC_054563.1:2755612-2930612 GCF_017654505.1 Polyodon spathula
CGCACTGCCGTTACGGATTCTGGAGGGTAAAAGCTCTGATAGCCAGGCTCTTTTGCATTTTGGTTTAGACGCTCACTTGCCGAGTGTGGGGGAGCCAGTTCGCGTCCAGCCTCCACTCTGTTGCAAAAGGATCCCAATTCTGTCCCATTGTATATTTTCTGTGGTTTTGACCATATACACACAAAATGGCTGCCGGGCACCTCAATTTGTTTGTTTGGTTTCAACTGTGACTTTCTGTATTTTATACCACAAGTTTCGGGCATTGTGTACCAGGTTTTAAGTGTTAGCAATTGGTGTGAAAATCATCAAACTGCGAACATCATAGCAGCTTAAAGAGAGCCAATCAATTGTGCCTCAAATATTTCCACCTCTGTAAACTTGTAAACTAGTATAACTAGGTTGCCCCCTGCTGGAATTCCAGAGCATTACCTCAAAGTAAGACATTTAAATTAGGAGGAAGCCTTCCTCAGGATAGTTTAGAAATGTGTAGATTTTATTAAAACATGCAGATACTCAATAAATACTTTATGTTCAAAGCCACTGACGCCAATTCAAAAAACGGATTCTCTTCTGCAGGCACTCATATTTATGCTGTTAAAACTTGGGAAAATCTAAATAAGCCTGTATTATGTGTGGCATCCACAGTGGAGTAGTGCAGAGAGGGAACAGTACTGTGAAAGCATGCCCAGAATGCAGACAACCAGGCTTCCAATTCTGTTTTCCACGAGACACTGTCTAGCAGGGAACTCAGTGCTGCAGTAATTTGTGGATGGCTGACGCCAGGCAGTGTCCCAGTAACGCTCTTTCCAGAGAGGTGAAGTGGCTCTCGCTGAGCAGCCTGTGAATTCAGCACACAGGGAAAGACATTTACTTCAGATCAGCAGGAAACGGTCATCGCTGCAAACACACAAAACAAGATCGGCAGGAACAAAAATAAAAAAAAAACAGGGGAAAAAGAAATGATTAAACTCCTAGAGGCTGGAATGTATTGCCTCTACGGGAGTCCCACAATGCACCAGGTGTACTTTGTATTTCTTATGTGCTTTTTCTTATAATGTATTTATTATCTGGTGAAGAGCAAAGTAATGTTTTCTCCCTTGACGTTTAACTACAAAATATTATGTTACAAATCTCTTTAAAATAGATATTTATCAGATGGCACAAAAGTGACGATTCAGAACACAGAGAGTTCTGGATTGCAATGACTTCATTCCTCTGCTGCTGCCTCAGATTATATCAGTTGGCATTGTTGGCTGTTTTGTCTCCACCAGTTCCTCAACATCTAAAATTAACCAGAGATAGTTTCAATACGGAATGAATTAATTAAAAAAGAACACTTATCCTGAGGCAGGTTGCAAACACAGCACAATACATGTACTGTGCACCAGCATCCGAACTGCACACCCAGCTGTACTTCTGTGTAAATATCTGATCTGTGACACTTGGTCACTGGTATTTGTACTCATGTGCAGATCAGATAATACTGTTCTGATACTGAGTTCTGGATTAGTTCAGCACTATTCAGCACCTTCCACAAACTTACTACAGAAAACTAATTCACTACAACAATCTGCATGCAAAAGAAGAGACTGCCGTACCCAGAAACTGTGTCACCAGTGCCCCCTTGTGTCCATATGTACAATGTGCAGTTGTTAAACAGCACCAGAAATCAGATCTGTGAGAGGATAGTTGTAATCATGCAGTGCGTAGAACGGGAAGGGAATACAATGAGCCCTGTAATACACAACATTGTAATCGCTTGCCCTTTGTACAGCCTGCGCAAATACAACAACAGCAGCAACGACAATGTTGGACTTTTGCAGAAGAGCATTTCACAAGCGAAGATGTTCCAAGGAGCCTGCAGAGATAGCGTGCGTATCTTACCTGTGAGTGTGAGAATAACACACGTCGGCCAGGAATCAGTGACACAGAAAGAGGAGGCACTCGTGACCACTGTGTGCTTTAATTAGGCATCTTAAACAACTTCTGAAAAGTCTCCTCCGTTTTACCATGTGTGGCTATGTGTTCCTTGTCTCTTACTATTTTAAATTAACCATGTGTGTGCCTATTATTTCATTTAATCAAAAATGGTTTGATTTCACATGCACAACAAATCAAAACTACAGGGGTGTTCTAATACATGTGCACCTTACTATACAGATAGCTAGACAGACAGAAAGATAGATCTATACAGTATATCTGTATGTATATCTCAATCCCTGTTGTCTTTTTCAGTACCGAGCCGCTCCCCAGAGAACGTGCAGGCCTCGGCCTCCTCCCCTGAAATCATCTCTCTGTCCTGGTCCATGCCACCCAAGGAGGCTCTCAACGGCATTCTTCAGGGATTCCGGGTCATTTACTGGGCAAACCTGCCCGACGGAGGTACAGCTTTTTATATAAAAATCTGTCTGATTTTCCTCCTGGGAATTTACGGCACCAATGCATTTAACGTTATTCCAACATTGCCTGTGATTAGACAGCACTGGCTTTTCATCTTCATCGTCATCATAATCATCACTTCAGACGGATAGTCGAACCCTCATTACAATAGCTCTGTGTTTGTGTGAACAGTTCATTATTTCTAATGAAGCTCACTTGACACTTTAATCCTCTATTATCTTGCTGTCGATTACTCCCTCTTCCCACACTCTGCCTTAGTTCATGCTCAGACCTTTGCCTCTGAACCCTCTCAGTCCTCCAGAGCACAAACTCTGATTGTTTCTGACAGCGGCGCTACCTTTAACCCCAGACCTGTCAAGTCGTATTGGATCTAAACCCTGTTCTGCTTGAATCAGGAATGTACTGTAATAGAATGACAGGCAAATCAAGCACACATAATACCAGGAGGTACCGTGGAATTGTGATAATTTGCTGTTGGTGCTTTTTTAAAATGTCTTTCTTTATATATCAGAGCTTGGCACACTCTTAATATAGACTGGTGAGACTCTTGTGACCTGTCAGGCTGTTTAGTGAATCTCATATTAGAGAACCTGAATTAGCTCAAACGGCTGCTGTGGGCAGTGGGAGAGTCTGGGTCACTGTGCTGTCTGAGTTATAGTCCTTGGATTTGCTGATCTTACAGATGTATTGGAAATGAGCCTCTAGCTTCCTTCCACTGAACTGGTTAGATAGATCAGATCCTCTGCTGCTCCAATGAGTACCAGTCATGTGAACTTACATTGAAATCTTCCTAAGTGCAAACACACACAAAAAGTGTAAAGAAATGAAATCGAATATGTAGGTGATGTCTGTAGGGTCTGGTTTTTGGGCTAAACCCAATGACTCCTAAAATAAATAAATAAATATATATATATATATATTACTAGATAATATATATATATATGGATATATATAATATATATATATATATATATATAACCCTTTGTTATTGTTGTGCAGCTGTATCGAGGGAACTGTCTTGAATGATTAGGACTACTTTTGTAAAAACAAGTAAAGTTTTCTTATTTTTAATAAGCACATAAAGCTTCTACTGTTTTACTTGTTAAGCATATAATAAACAGGGCCTGGTTTTACCAAATTTCTGAAACAGAGCTCTATTAACCCAGCTTTTTATCCAGAAAACTGTAAAACAAAACAAAACAAAAAAACCAAACAATAATAATAATTCGAAAAGCAGAAACCCTGTGATATCTCTTCAAGACTGTGATCCCTCATGTGCAGTAATCATAAGAATCCACCAGAGGGAGCCATGATACTTTTATCTGATTGAAACCCCAGCAGCAGACTCATCTCTTTGATTCAATTTGCAGGCTGCCATCCCCAGGTAGGGGTAGGTATGGAACCGGAAATATAGTTAGCCTGTGAAGTTTTCGGTTTTTATTTTCCAAACTCTACCTCCCTTTTAAATGTTAATTAGTAGTTACTAAGCAGTCTCTGCACCCTAATAAAGAAAAAAAAAAAAACTATCAATTAAAGACTGGTTTTAAGATCTTTTTTCTTCTTTGCTACAAATCAAGGATATTTTAAATGGTGTACTTGCTATCATTGTATACATCGTACTGGGTATGTTTATGCCTAAAAGAGAATCTGTCAGGACAACTCTGTTAAGCCAATGAAAATTACAGAAGCACAACGATAAACTCGACTACTACAAGAGTGAAATGCGATTAGGATCAGCGATGAGCATTTAACCTAATTTTCACGTCTGTGTGAAATAAAAGTCAAGTTTAACTAAGTTTAACGGGGCAACAGAGTCGGCTCCAAATAAGTTTAAAGGGACGTCATGTCATGACTCCCCTCCAAAAAACAAAAAACGGTGAATCTGCCGGGAATCTCCAGCTGGCTGTGGATGCCTTCAAGAACAGCCCCAAACATTGCCCATTGCATTGTGACACCGACAAACATGAGAAACCCCCACAAAGGGTACAATGTGTGATGCGTTTTGTTTTGTCCCCCACCCCCAGAGCTTGGAGAGATCAGGAATGTCACAGCCACACAGCCCTCCCTGGAGCTGGACGGCCTGGAGAAGTACACCAACTACAGTATCCAGGTGCTGGCCTTCACACGGGCAGGGGATGGGGTGCGCAGCGAGCAGATCTTCATTCGCACCAAGGAGGATGGTGAGAGCACAGAGTCACCTTACAAAACAAGTTCAATTCCTTCAATTCCTTTAACACGGTGGTCTCACTGTAAGCGGGAATTAACACTAATTTCCAAAATGAGGACCATGGTGAAAAATGTCACATGTTCTATTAACCACCACTTGGGGTCACTCTATTCCTTTATCGATTTCTGCTCATTTAAGAGTCTTGGTACAGCGGTTAATTAACTAAGTTAGCGAATCAAAAAAAGAACTGATGACAGCCAGACTAAACAAAGTTGCTGCCTAACTAGTTTAGGTACTGAAGCTTGCACAGCACACAGTGACATGGCTAGGATTTGTATGTACTGTGTGTGATAACATTTCCATGTGCTTCGTTTAGTTTGAAAAGTCTTAAGCACAATTGGACAGCCCCTATCTCATGTTGAGCTGACTCTGTTAGAAACTGTCCTGCTCTATTGAGAAGGTAAAGCTGAGTTAAACGAGAACATGTAGCAGTTTCAGTGAAGGACACTGGATAGAAATCCTTTGGCTGCCCTGGTAATGAAATTGGTTAATTCCTTGTTAGGCCACGTTGCGAGTTTGTTGTGCACACAGGGAGTGTGCTGTGCTGTGCTGTGTAAGGATCTTTAGCAAATTCACAATGACAAGAGAGCACTCTACTGTACTGCACATTACTTTTGAAAAATATATATGAAGAAACGAAAGACAATGACATAAAAAGCAGCAATGTCTCCTGCATGTCAGCTGCTAACTGAAGGTCATTGTAGCTGCATTTCAGCTGCAGTAACTGCAGTCTAGCTGCTCGCTCCTCTGATGTGCAAACTTGCCGCTTGTTTATTGCAGTCTGACTGCAGCTGCTTTTTAAATATAGTTTTTTCTTTAATTTTTTTATCTTTTTTTTTTTTAATGGCATTTTCCTCAAACTGATGAGCCCGCAGACTTGGAACTCTGACTCTCTGCCCTTTATCGATGTCCTTTATTGAGCCGGGAGCTTGGATTGATTCTGGGATGCATGAGCGTCTTTGACTCGCTCGCCCCTCAATCAGAGAGCTCTGCAGGGCAGCACCCCCCGGGGGAAGGGGAAGGGGAAGGTGTTTCTTCACTCGTCTGCCGTTTCCTGGTCACTCTGGAGGTGGTGGTGTTGTCTAATCGATCACTTTGATCTCGGCTGTGCTTTAAACTTGATCCCGTAATGAGCTGAAACAGGACAGACTTTAACACAACACCCGCAGTACTGTACACATGCAGACAGCATTAAACTGTGCCTTATTAAACACATACCTCTTTGCCAACTAAAGGTATGACAAGGGATCTTTGTTGTGTGTTTTTTTTTTTTTACATTTTTAGTTCTGTATTAACACATTTCAGATTTTTTTTTTAATGTACACAGCTTATCAGAAAAGTCTATTTATGGGGTGTTACAGTATTTATTATTTAATACGTTTTTCTAGTATTTTTACATATGGTGAGCGCTAGATATGTTAATGGAGTAATGATCACTTTGAATCACATGAAAGATCCTGTCACACGCCACACTGTAAAGGCACTTCTTGTGCAACATGTATTGTGGACTCCAGCTGAAAGTTCAAGCTTCCTGCCTTTGCTGCAGTTTGGTGGCAGGATGAGTCATCCAATTTAAAGGGAAAAAATAAACAAACATCAGAAAAAATCTGAGGAATTTGGCAGACAGTTATCATGCTAATGAGAGGTGTTTTTTTCCCAGCCTTGATTATCACCCCTTTAAGAAAAAGTCAGGGCAAAACCAGTTTGCAGGTGTTTGTGTCCCTGGGGATCAGAGCAGTTTGCAGGTGTGTGTGTCTCTGGGGATCAGAGCAGTTTGCAGGTGTGTGTCTCCCTGGGGATCAGAGCAGTTTGCAGGTGTGTGCCCTGGGGATCAGAGCAGTTTGCAGGTGTTTGTGTCCCTGGGGATCAGAGCAGTTTGCAGGTGTGTATCTCCCTGGGGATCAGAGCAGTTTGCAGATGTGTGTCTCCCTGGGGATCAGAGCAGTTTGCAGGTGTGTGTCTCCCTGGGGATCAGAGCAGTTTGTAGGTGTTTGTGTCCCTGGGGATCAGAGCAGTTTGCAGATGTGTGTGTCCCTGGGGATCAGAGCAGTTTGCAGGTGTTTGTGTCCCTGGGGATCAGAGCAGTTTGCAGGTGTGTGTCTCCCTGGGGATCAGAGCAGTTTGCAGGTGTGTGTCTCCCTGGGGATCAGAGCAGTTTGCAGGTGTGTGTCTCCCTGGGGATCAGAGCAGTTTGCAGGTGTGTATCTCCCTGGGGATCAGAGCAGTTTGTAGGTGTGTGTGTCTCTGGGGATCAGAGCAGTTTGCAGGTGTGTATCTCCCTGGGGATCAGAGCAGTTTGTAGGTGTGTGTGTCTCTGGGGATCAGAGCAGTTTGCAGGTGTGTGTGTCCCTGGGGATCAGAGCAGTTTGCAGGTCTGTGTGACCTGGTCCCTGTTGCTCTTGTCATGTTTAGTGCCGGGGGCCCCGGGGGGAGTGAAGGCTGCCGCATCCTCTGGCTCGATAGTGTTTGTCTCCTGGCTGCCTCCCCTCAAGCTGAACGGCATCATCAGGAAATACACCATCTTCTGCTCCAACCCCTACCCCACGGTAAGCAGCGCCACTTCATCACGGTCTAATCTGCAAATCGAGATCATCTTTCATCATCGCACGGAATGAGTTACAGTCCGCATAAATCGCCCTCTTCCCTCCCGCGATGTCTTCATCTGTTTAAAGAAATGTTGAAACATGGAGTTTTGCATCAGGCAGAGATTGAAGATGTATAGGATAGATACAGTGGCGTCAGATTGAAGATGTATAGGATAAGAGCACAACCTGAGTAGACCATACTAGGTAAATAACGATACAATAAACTCCTCAAACTTTAGCAACAGTCTAGACATGTTTTTGGAGATCTAAACTGTATTTAAAAACAAATTTTAAAAATTCATTAAAAATAACTCTTCTTTGGAGGGGAGATTCATCCCTGTTGGAGCCTCAGACCCCACTTCATGCAGCCCCTGGTGGTCCTGGAATCTGAAGAACTGGGATCTGGGGTGTTGTTGCTAGGGTTAGGGGTAGAGCTGATTAATGATAATGGCAGTGTGTTGGAGTCTCTGTAGAGACGCTGTTCTCTCTCTTCTTCGCAGGTAATCAGTGAATTCGAAGCCTCCCCCGACGTGTTTTCTTACCAGATCCCGAATCTGAGTCGCAGCCGACAGTACAGCATCTGGGTGGTGGCAGTGACGGCCGCAGGGAGGGGAAACGCCAGTGACATCATCACCGTGGAGCCTCTCGCGAAAGGTACGCTGTCTTCCGTTCAGCTTGGGTGTGATCTCT
The DNA here is from genome assembly GCF_017654505.1 of Polyodon spathula. Taxonomy (NCBI): domain Eukaryota; kingdom Metazoa; phylum Chordata; class Actinopteri; order Acipenseriformes; family Polyodontidae; genus Polyodon; species Polyodon spathula. The sequence continues at coordinate 2,763,515 of NC_054563.1, forward strand.
GGTTCTGATAAGCAGGGGTTAGTTTTTGTTTCTTAAATAAATACGAAAGCTGTATTAGGTCCAATTCAATCAATGTTCCATTGGTATATGTGCATCTTCAATTCAGGTCTAGACTTGTAGAGCTTAATATTTTTTGCCAGTGTTCAGGTTATGGCAGAATAATTTGTGCCATAGAACAGAGATATAATGATTGTCTGAAAGTTCCAGATTGTTCATCATTTTGCACAATTTGGAACCTAAAGGGATACGTCACATCATACACATTTCCCATAGTTTCTAATTCTAATCTATGATGTATGTTCAGTATTTTTCTCTATTGTTGCTTATGATTTAATATTTGCCTTGCCTGCTAACTATTCCCACAAAAACTGCTTCAGAAAAGACTCCTGATTGTCAGGAAGGTTTGGGAAGCATCTTAGCGTTGTGCACTGAAGCCTATAGGTGAAACTGAAGCCAGTGCAACAAATTGTTATCTGACAAGAACCTGAAAGGATCCAGATTTGTTTTCTTTTTTCTTTATTTATTGGCAGTCAAGTTCACTTTCAAAATGGCAGTGCTGGCATTATAAGCCTGGGGAGTCTACCAGCCCCTGTGCCTCTTTCCTTGCTAGATAATGTAAACTTTTCAGAAGCTTCAAGACACAAATCCTCTATGTATATACCTTCCCCCCGCCTCTATTTGTGCAGCTTCTCATCTTGTTGACCCAAAGCCCTTTGCTTAAAAGGCTGTTTAATATTTAAACCCACACATTTTCTCCCCAGCTCCTGCCAGGATCTTGACGTTCAGTGGCACTGTGACAACCCCCTGGATGAGGGATATTGTCTTACCCTGCAAGGCGGTAGGAGATCCCCCACCCACCGTGAAGTGGCTGAAGGAGAGGTAAACATAACCCCAATACCACATCCACACACCGCTTCATTTCAGCGCTAATTAGCTGCTGGAGACTGCAGCCTTGGGGTGATGTGTGTCTGGTGAGCTCCGGACTGGACTGCAGGTCTTATCTTCTGTAGGCCACAGGCACATCAAAGGAATATACGCTGTGGGGTGCAGATGTATCAGAGCACTTGAAGATGTGTCTGTCCTTTTATATAGAGCGCTTCATGAAAACCTCTGGGGGTGAGAATTCCAATTTCCACTCGGTAATCAGTAGAAACAATAGGCACTCGTGTATGAGAATGTTAGACCACATTGTGCTTTTAATTAGACATCTTAAACAACTTCTAAAAAATCTCAGGCATTTTACCATTTGTGGCTATTTGTTCTCTTAGTATTTTAAATGAATTGCATGTTTGGCCTATTAAAGTCATCAGTTAAATTATACAATCATTAATTTGCCTATTTTGACAATTTTCTAAGATTTTCAAACAGACCGATGAGGATGGCACATGTACCTCATCTCCTCCCCATACTAGTTATGTCTCTCCTCATATTCTCCATACATACAAACAAAAGGAATAGACCTGGACACTCCCTGAAGGTGAATTTCAAGCACCAGATTTTCTTATTGACAAATGTACACTGCAGAACATACAAAGAGGAGATGGTCTTGTAATAAAACCTGCCGACAATGGAGGAGCCGTGGCTGTGTGGAGTAAAGATCTCTGCATAACAGAAGCCCATCTGCAACTTTCCCATACTAACGTCTATGTTAAGAATCACACTGATCTCACTTGGCATGGACAGGTCACTGTCATTTCCACTAGCGATGGTGCATCTCAAATACTCTGTCACCAGCATCACCAGTCTTTAATTACTTGTTTATTCCTTAAGAAACCCATTAAGATTAAACAACTCATTTACAAAGACCTCTGGAGAGGCTAAAGGGGCCAGCGGTAGCAACAGGAACACAGCGCCGCTGCCATTACATAAAATCACATACAGCGTTGACATCAATTACATTCAGCTTATACGCAGGGAGCACTCAATAACTAAACTACTTTGTTATGAACTGTTGACGAGTTACAGGCTATGGTCAAAGACGCAGCTTTTTTCAGCTTCCCTTGCATTTACAAACACCTTCTCTTCAGTTTGATAATTCATGAATTTGGTAAATTCATGGCTAGGCCATGTGGATTACAAATGTGACATAAACTTTGACAATAACAAGGGAGTGCTTGCTATAATCAAAGCAATAACCGAAAGTATATTTTAAACTGTTAAATGGGAGTTTTAAAACTACTTTTTATTTCTTCATTTTATCAGTAACTTTGTTAAGCATGAGCTAGAGAATCTTCAGCTACCATAAAAGTAACTAGCTGTGTTTGAGGCTGGTTTTGAAAAACAAAGTAGTGCACAACACATTGACAAGCCTGATGTTAAAGTTCTGGTATTATTAACAAGAAGCTGATTGTTGTAGTTAACCATGCGTTCGATGCATTCTGATTTAGTACTGGGAGCCCTTCTCCGGTGATGATTGACGGACGGCGCAGTATCTACGGCAACGGGAGCTTTGTCATCCGGACTGTAAAAGCTGAGGATTCTGGGTACTACAGCTGTGTTGCCAGTAACAACTGGGGTTCCGATGAGATTGTTCTCAATCTTCAGGTGCAAGGTAAGAACCCCATCTCTCCTTATGCTTTTAAATTAGGCCCTTCTTGTAATCCTGCCTAACAGCTGCCAGCAATATGCAGTCACTGTGTCTCCCGAGTCACATCATGAGGGGATTGTGACATGATACCAAGCAGCTTGCCTCCAGTTTCACAAAACACTGAAAAAAACTCTATTTTCAGATGGAGCGATAAAGTTTAGCAGAAATCCAACCAGCACGTCTATATGATGTGTTGTTTTCTTGAATTGTGTTTTTTTTTTTAATCGAAGTTACTTGAAATTAGCAGGAACTGTTGTGAAACTCGCCCCAGGGTTGTTAATGTATGATTAACCAAATATTTGAGACCAGCATAGCCATGCTGATCAAGATAGGATTTATTAAGCATACCTTTTTCTTTATATCTTTCTGTCCATTAATGATCCTATACCACTATTTTAAAGAGTGTTTCTGTTGACCACTGTGTTCTTGTTAAATAACATTCCAATTCACTGCAAAAATGTACCGTGTAATAAAAAGTTTTTTCACTGCCAACAACAGTTTACAGCAGTTTCATCACAGTAAGTGTACAGTACAGTCTCTAAAACTGCTGTTTCTTGCCATATGTTAAGCCTGTTCCTCTGTTTGCAGTTCCTCCTGACCAGCCCAGGCTCACTGTGTCTAAAACCACCTCCTCTTCAATCACACTGTCCTGGATACCTGGAGACAACGGAGGGAGTTCAATCAGAGGTGAGCACAAACAGCAGCTGTTACCTGCAGGCTTCGATAAAGGAGTGGCAAAGGGATAGGAGCTCCTGCTCAGCCCCTCTTCAAGGGGTGACCTTTTCTTTATCCTGTTATGAAATAAAGCTGCAACAATAAAAGGTGGTTTTAAGTGAAATGCTGTTACGACCAGTAATGTGAAATTATAGAATATCCCTAGTGTGTCTGTGTCTCTACATGTTCTTTGGCTTGACTCTGGTTTTAAATGGATGTGAACATTGCTAATGCAAATTGAACTTTAATTACTAACACTTTTATAGTGAATAGTGTGTTTGAATTGGTGGTGCTTCAACGATTACGAAGGTTAGGAGTACAGGCTAGAAGTGGTATAATAAGCTGTTCAGTTTGTTACAGTGCATTACACAGCATCCATGTGGTTCTGATAAATATTCATTGCAGTTCATGTTCACTTTATATTCTCAGAAAGCCTACCATATGGCCATTTTGTCTCATCATTTATGTAACCTCCACCACCCATTTCGTTAATCTGTCTTGGAAATACTGGTTAAGAGCAGCTTGTCGCGCGGCACAAGAAGAAAAAAGCATGGTTTGATTGCCTTTGTGTTTCTGAATGCCCTGCCTGCCTCCTCCTCCTCCTCCAAGGTTACATCCTGCAGTACTCTGAGGACAACAGTGAGCAGTGGGGCAGCTTTCCCATCAGCCCTAGCGAGCGAGCTTACCGACTGGAGAACCTGAAATGTGGAACGTGGTACAAGTTCACACTGACTGCCCAGAATGGAGTGGGGCCGGGGCGCATCAGTGAAATCATTGAGGCCAAGACTCATGGGAAAGGTATGGGATGGACTGTCCTATTGAAAACTATATCACTGGCAGAATAACAGGATTGTTAAGTAACAGTCACAGGATTGTGTGCTTAGTAGGAAATATTAGTGCAATACAGTGTTTCAAAATGTACAGTAGTACCTGTATTGTGAAGTGTATCCTTATTTATTAAAACCACCTTTACTACTGGTCTAGTCTCTTATTGTTACAAAACAAAGCCAGGCACAGATCAGAGATTAAACTACCAAGCAGTGCTACAGTTTCTAACAACAGTAAAACTCACTTAAAAAAAATGGTTTTAAATACGGACATAATAATTTGAAGAAAACTGAATCCTGCACTCTTAAAAAAACACCTTATATTAATTACTAGGCAGGTACTGTAGATCAAATTAGGGTGTAACCATTCTATATGTCCTGAGTTTCAAAGTACCTGGCTCTCCTTGTTCTGTCCACACAGAGCCCCAGTTTTCTAAGGAGCAGGAACTCTTTGCCAGCATCAACACCACTCGAGTCAAGCTGAACCTGATTGGCTGGAACGATGGCGGTTGCCTCATCACCTCCTTCACACTGGAGTACCGTCCCTTCAGCACGACGGTATGGACCACTGCCCAGCGGACCTCACTATCCAAGAGCTATATACTGTACGACCTGAAGGAGGCGACGTGGTACGAGCTGCAGATGAGAGTGTGCAACAGCGCGGGGTGCGCAGAGAAACAGGCCAAGTTTGCTACACTGAGCTACGACGGCAGTGAGTATGTTTTCGGTTCAGTCTGTGATACAGGGCTGCTGCAGTTCTGCTTTGCAACATTTTCATGACCTTTCAACTGACACCATTGTCCTATTTAGTGTCTGCTATTGGAGCAACAGAACACCAACTGAATGTTGAAAGATCGCAAAAGGAAGCGTTCAGGAATTTGCACAACCCTACCGCTGCAAATCGCCAATGTCATTGCCCGTGGGACGCTCCAAAACGCACACATGATATGTCTTGCTACCTTGTAGTTACTTTGTTCTTTTATTCAGCTGGCAATGCAATAAAGACCACAAGGCTCACCCCTTGTGGGTGGGTAGATTGCATTTTAACATACCGTACCATTCTCAGCACTTATCGATGAGGAGACATTGCCTGTTTCTCTGTGTGAGTTACAGAGGTCATCACCTCCGCACTATATTTCAAAGACTTTGAATGTGCTGAACAAGGCAATAGCTGATAAGAGGTTTTTGTCAGCATTTTAAAGCAGTTTGCTATGCTGTACTGCATAACCAGCACATAAATTGAAGTCTTGGTGAATTTTTGCTTATTCTTGCTTACTGATTAATTGCTCCCTCGTTCCAGCTTTACACCTACGAAATGAGACATGATGTTTGATATACTGCTGACACCCAATATTAACCTTGCTGCTGAATTACTCAGATTTCAAAACCTGTATTTTTTTTTTAATTCTTTTTAAAACTTTTCTGCACTTACTAATATCAAAAAAGCACAAGAAGAGATGGGGTGCTACTGTTCTGCAGTTATCAGTTCTGTTTGCTTAAGGATGTGTGATGAACTCTGAAAGTGAGGGGAGGGATATTCATTTGAACAAACTGCTGTCACTTCATCAGAGCTGCAATCGTAGATGTGTTTTTTTTTTTTTCCTCTTCTAAATTATAAAGGAGGCCTGGTTGGGATCGTTACTCTGTCATACAAATCTGTGGGTTCTATGATGAATAGGCTGTAAATTCTAATTTAATTTGATGCTGTCGTCAGGTACCGCAGCTGGGATGTCTGTATTTTTATGACATTTCTATTACGGGCGTATTGATTGTGGTCGTGTAAATTAAATAATGCGATTGAGACCGGAATTGGAATCATTTACTTGCTAGCAGTTCTATGCCAATGCTAGACATCTACGTGCAGAGGGTGCTGATTTTTACATGCAGAAGGTGCTGATTTTTACATGCAGAGGGTGCTGATTTTTACGTGCAGTGTGTGCTGATTTTTACATGCAGTGTGTGCTGCTTTTACATGCAGAGGGTGCTGATTTTTACATGCAGAGGGTGCTGATCTTTACGTGCAGTGGATGCTGATTTTTACATGCAGTGGGTGCTGATTTTTACGTGCAGAGGGTGCTGATTTTTACGTGCAGAGGGTGTTGATTTTTACGTGCAGAGGGTGCTGATTTTTACGTGCAGAGGGTGCTGATTTTTAGTTTTTCTTCCTTTTATAAAAACAATCCCAAACTGTGCTAATTTAGCAATGTTGTGCATTATTTAATCAGCTGTTGCAGCACAATTAGCAACAGCATGTTTCGTTCAATACACAGGCAGCAGCTATTACTCTCTTGCACTAATGACAACATGGTCAAGGGGAGTCACTCGTTAATATTGGTCCCAAAGCAGAGATACATTGTTGGATACTGACATTAGTGTGAGAGTTAAATAAGAGGAGCTTTCACAGTACCTATTATCTGGTCATTTACCAAACGATATTCCATTCCAGTGCAGCGGCACTGCGATGTACCACTGGACAGTGATAACACAAGGGCAGCTGCAATGGTGGCCCAATGGTAACACTTTCATATACCACCACGCTGGTATGAACCCAACACACAGTGTGCATTGGCATCATACCAGTACCTGTGTGTTGCTGAATCTAATCAGTGTAATATTTGTACCAATCACTGTGTTGCTATTACTGGCTGGTCCTTGATTTCTCTGGTTGTTTTTCTAGGGTTTCTTCATGACAATAGCCTGGTATTATAATGGGATTAGCAGTGGTGTTTTTTATCGTACAAAGCTTTGTTAATGAAATGTTGCCTAGAGTACTATCCATTTGGGAACTGAAATTTGAATTTTGTAGATAGTAGAGACCTGCAGAGTTCAACCCTTGACAAATATAGTCTTAAGATTTTTTAATCTTTTGTTTTTATTGTATGTGAATAACAGACTTTTATTATGTATTTTTAAGGCACAATCCCGCCCCTCATTAAATCAGTGGTGCAGGACACAGAAGGCCTGGCGACCAATGAGGGTCTGAAGATGATGGTGACCGTTTCCTGTATCCTGGTGGGCATCCTGCTGCTGTTTGTGCTGCTGCTCGTCGTGAGGAGGAGGAGGAAGGAGCAACGACTCAAGAGACTCAGGGGTTAGTGAAACAGACGGGAGCTTCTGACTCTCCACAGACCACATACTGTGCACAGCATTAACAAGGGGAGCACACTGTCCACACCCCACATACTGTGCACAGCGTTAACAAGGGGATCACACTGTCCACACACCACATACTGTGCACAGCGTTAACAAGGGGAGCACACTGTCCACACACCACATACTGTGCACAGCGTTAACAAGGGGATCACACTGTCCACACCCCACATACTGTGCACAGCGTTAACAAGGGGAGCACACTGTCCACACACCACATACTGTGCACAGCGTTAACAAGGGGATCACACTGTCCACACCCCACATACTGTGCACAGCGTTAACAAGGGGATCACACTGTCCACACACCACATACTGTGCACAGCGTTAACAAGGGGAGCACACTGTCCACACACCACATACTGTGCACAGCGTTAACAAGGGGAGCACACTGTCCACACACCACATACTGTGCACAGCGTTAACAAGGGGAGCACACTGTCCACACACCACATACTGTGCACACGTTAACAAGGGGATCACACTGTCCACACACCACATACTGTGCACAGCGTTAACAAGGGGGCACACTGTCCACACACCACATACTGTGCACAGCGTTAACAAGGGGAGCACACTGTCCACACACCACATACTGTGCACAGCGTTCCACACACCACATACTGTGCACAGCGTTAACAAGGGGATCTGCACACTCTGCACACACCTAGTGCAACACTATAGATGTCTTAACAAGGGGAAAAGTCCACACCCCAGTACTGTGCACAGCGTTAACAAGGGGATCATGCTCTCCACACACCACATACTGTGCACAGCGTTAACAAGGGGATCTGCACACTCTGCACACACCTAGTGCAACACTATAGATGTCTTAATAATAATAATAATAATAATAATACCCCTCCAGATCCTGGCCTAGTCAAATGAAATAATAATAATAATAATAATAATAATAATAATAATAATAATAATAATAATAATAATAAATAAGCTCAAAAGGAAGATGGTTTTCAGAGATTAAGAATCTTGCCATGCACTTCAAAGCCATTCTCATCTCATCTGAATGGGCCCCTGGAGGGCTGATAAACTCTGTATTGACAGCAGGATATACTGGTGCTGCTATTGCATTTATTGGAAGCTCTGAATGTCAGTGTCTGTCACAGCGTGATCATTGACTTGGGGAAATGGATTGGTTGGTATTTACTGAGAGCACATAAACCATGGTGTGCACAGGGATGAGATCTATAGCTCTGACATTACCCTGGGACACCCCCAGCTGTAGTTGGGATAAAGAGTGTAACCCAGACCTATATATTATTTTTATTTTCTGTTTAGTGCTGTTATTGTATTTGGCACAGGTCAAGCATGGTACAGGAAGCAGTAGTGTAAGCATCTTTCGGCTAGTTTCACAAACCATGATTAGCTCCAATCTTGGATTACTTTACCTAAATTAACATTGAGTGGTCTGAGATTAGTGAACTAGCCTGCTGTCAGCATTGGATCGTAGATTTGAGGTTTAAAGCTGGGGGGGTTTTAGTGTGGTGTTATATGGCTGGTTTCACAGGCCCTGATTAGCACTGACCTTGGACTACCTGATGTTACTTTAGGTAAGGAGACTAGTGCTAATTTGGGTGTGTGAAACCAGGCTAATTTGGGCGTGTGAAACCAGGCAGTTGGGTTCAAAGATATTTTAAAATTCACATTTCAAAAGAGAAATGTAATTCCACATTTATTTTTTTTTTTTATTACAGATGCAAAAAGCTTGGCTGAGATGCTAATGAGGTAATTATCTTATATAATATTACACTGCAGTGCATGGATTAAATGTACTTGTGTTCTATTTTGTTAACAATAGATTATAAAATGGCTTGGGTGAACAGAGCTGATTGGCTGTGAAAGGTTTTCCAGCAGTGCCATAGTGCTTGTTCCATCGTGGATTGCTGAACATTGCTATGCAGCTGGACTGTTATAAAAAGGAGTGTATTCAAAGAGCTGTTTATATGTCCACAATGTGCACGTTTTCCTTCTGCAATCGGTTGTTTTGTAATTGCAATTATGAATCATGTATGACAAATCGATGTTAAGAGTCTTATCTTGTGTATTGATGTCATCCTGTGCATAAAACACATTGTGTGGTTAATCGTAGTTCATGAGTACATCAGCTGTGATTTATAATAAGGTAATACATTGTGTGTTACAACAGAAATCATTTTGCTCAGCTCAAACTGCACAAGATGACATCACTTATAACAAAATGAGAGTCCCCGCACACGGCATCCTCACTTATAGAAGACACTTTGTTGTGATTTGACCTCTGGATTATAATGCGTGTGTACAATGTGCCAGCATAAAGAATATCTAAATATCACTTTCAGACAGTCAATGAAAGAAAAGCTTTATTTTTATACAACAAATAAGCAAATATACAACACATTTAGCAGATGCTTTTATCTAAGGTGACTTACAAAGACTAGGGGGTGAACCGTGTGGTGAACCATGAGTCACTTACAATAGAACCACATCTGAAGGACAGAGCACAAGGAGGCTGAGTAACTTGCTTGATGTCACACACAGTGAGTCACTAGCTGAGCTGGGATTGAACTGGGAACCTGCTGGTAACAAGACCCTTTCTTTAACCACTGGACCACCAAGCCGTCTTAAAAATGCAGCAGCATTTCCTTTAGCTCCTATAACTGTCATTATTGTATTACTGGGTAGAGCACCCCCCCTCCCAGGCCCAAATACATTTTCTGTTTACTGTAAAGCAAGTCTTTTTTTCTTAGTAGTTTAATTGGGTAGACTGTATTTACGAGAGCTACACTGTAAGGGAGTTCATGTAAAATGCATGTGGGAGAGCGTGATTGTGTACCATACGTGTGTCTATCCATTAATTTCTGTTAGATTTAAAATTTTCACAGGTGTCTCTGCCCTTTCTCTTCCAGCAAAAACACCCGGACTTCGGACACCCTGAACAAGCAGCAGCAGACACTGAGAATGCACATCGACATCCCCAGAGCCCAGCTCCTCATCGAGGAGAGAGACACCATGGAGACAATCGGTACGGCACGGCCTGCCCAAATCCATGCCAGCCTGCCTGCTGCCTGTGCCAGCTCTACAACAGCAATACGAAACCGCTTCATTGCAGCCCTCTGCGTGCTGCTTTGTGTGTTTGTTTGTCTGTGCTTTTCTCTTAGTAGCTGAATCGGATAGACTGTATTTTTTACTGAGTATACAGGGTGCCTCGTATGTCAAGCATCATAGGCAATATCATGTATTACACCGATTAGGATCTGTTAAATACAGCTGGGCGGCCACACCCTGATGACTATCTGCACCAAACATCAAAATGATCTGAATTATTTCCACTTTCTCCTCTGAGAAAAAGAATGCCTCTGACTTCCAACTTCTGGGGCATCCTGAATGTTGAATGCATACATGTGGAGCCCCTTACATTTTCTGAATACCGTTATCTATTCATTTTGTCCCATTTTTTATTTTTAAAGGAAGATTTTAAAAAGCCGATTATCCCATTTCAATATATATCGTCTGATTTAAGAAGTTGTCAGTGATATAGCAATGCATTGCCTGCAGCCAAGATAAGATTAGGATTATGTACCCTCTATTAAATCTAGCAGGCAGTTACTTGTGAAGTCCAACTGTATCATGTTTATTATCCCCCGCTGAGATACATATTATGGGGCTCCCTGTCAACTTCTGTTCACCATATTTGAAATATGAGAGAAAGCGAGAGAGAGTGTGAGAGAGAGAGAGAGAGAGAGAGAGAGAGAGAGAGAGAGAGAGAGAGAGAGAGAGAGAGAGCACGCCTCTTATCCAGCCACTCCTAAGAGTGGTGTGTCCTCTTTGTCTTCACAGATGACCGATCCACAGTGCTGCTGACGGATGCAGATTTTGGAGAGACGTCGAAACAAAAATCGTCCACCGTCACTCACACGGTGCACTACCAGTCTCTCTCACAGGCCACGGGGCCGCTGGTTGACGTGTCTGATGCCCGTCCAGGAACTAGTAAGTTCCAATGACTTTGACAGAGTTCAACAAAAGAAAACTACAGCTCAGTTCAGCACAAACCCCAAGACATCAAATTTAAGAACAGCGATATTTTTATTGAAGGACTATGATAGAGTTAAATCATTTGGCCTCAAACCGGCTTGGTTTGAGGGCCCACCACTGAGGCGGCTGGATGAAGCGATAGACATCCCCCCACCCCACCCCCCCTTCTCAATAATTTAACCAAGGGGCAATTGAAAATAATACAGAAATAAAAGGAGGTGGCGATCGATTTCCATGGGCACAGTTTTAGCTGAAGCTTTTCTGTAGCGTTGCGTGTGATTTAAAAGAAGACAGTGAGTGACAGTTTCACAGGCAGGCCATTGATCCAGAATGGCAGACACAGAAGCTCTGTCCTGTGCTTGCATAGACTCCCCTTTCTACATAAAGCTTGCTTGCCATCTGTTCTTGTTTTCCCTGGTTTTGAGGTACAGTATCCTGGGTGCCGCCCACAAGCATGAGCAGCTGCATCCAAACGTATGTTGACCAAATGCAGGCGCAACACAAGCCTCAATATTTCCCTGTCATGTTATTTCGTGCTGTGGGCTGTCGGACTGTTTTGTTTAACAAAAGTATGAAATAAAGCACAGTCCGAGATCAGGTCATTCTGGATGAACTACCTCTCTTACTGCTGTAAAACAACCATGGTGCTTTATGGGAAGAAACAGCAGAACAGGCAGCAGCATTGTTTCACCTCGTTAGAATGTGTGTCTGCACCGCAGAGGGCCTGAGACAATTAACAATTGAATTCACTGTTGCAAAACCGTGGGCACTGCCGTATTAACATTTCTCAAGCAGCCTAATGATCACATCAGCTGCATCAGGTAAAGTCAATGGCGAAGACAATTGCTTTAAAAAGGAAATGAGTTGATAGCTAACTGGTCCAATTCCCTCTCCTTGCAGGACTTGCATAGATGTATATCTTCAGGGCAGCTCAGTATATATTGAGCAAATGGACAGTAATAAAAATCAAAGTGGTAGTCTAACATTTATCCAGTCCCCATGTATTTCATTATTTTTAGCACACAGTGGACTTTGGCGTCACATTCCACAGGGCTGCACAGGTTCCTTCTAAGGATGAGTGGATATAATCTATATCATTTAGGGAAACTGAGAATGACATATGTATGCTACTGTCTTATACACTTACTTTAACCCTTTCACGCATGAAAGGTCAGTGCAGTTGGGTAAAAAAAAAGTAATGAGCTTTTTCAATGACCGGAACGGTTTATTCAATATTTATACAGATCAATGAATAGAACCAAGCACTATGCCCTCCATACACAGAGGCTGTACAGCACAGCATCTACAAGGTCAGAGTAAGAACGTGAGCCAGAGTGCCTGTCCCTGAGTCACAGCACTTTTTACAATGAGCTATTTTGTGCACTTTAGCTTAAAGGGATAAACCTCTCGAGACTCAACCCATTAAGTTTTTTAAATGGGTTCCTTTCGTTAAAATAAATCAATCTATACCACAACCATCATTAATTAATTTGCACTGTACCCTTCTTACAATAACTAGATTGAAACCATTTTGTGACGTCAGTCTTTAATCTCAATTTCGATTCAATAAGAAAACAAGCCATGGCATGTTTTCTTATTGTCTTTTTATTTGTATATTATTTAACCAGTGTAGAAACCTTGAACAGTAATACAAAATAAAAGCATACAGAAGTAAAACAGTTCAAATTTACATGCTCCTGGTCATAGTCATAGTCATGACAAGGATCATATAAATAAACATGTATGCGTGATTTAAAAAGGTATTGTGAAGAGGCTGCTTTTATGCTCAAAGACAATGAGATGAGGTGCTTGATATGCAGGGTTTGAAGCTACACTGAGAAGGAGTAAAGTCACTGGGGCGGGTGAGAGCAGTGTTGAGCCTTGTGTTTTGTACTTTCATAGACCCTACAGCCCGCAGAAATGCCAAAGCAGGCCCCACAGCTCGGAACAGGTACGCCAGCCAGTGGACACTGAACAGACCCCACCCGACGATATCGGCTCACACCCTCACCACGGACTGGAGGCTGCCCACGCCACGGCCCACAGGCTCCGTCGACAAGGAGAGCGACAGCTACAGCGTCAGCCCTTCCCAGGACACAGGTACCGTCACCGTGGAAACTGTCTTTCTAAGAGTGTCATTAAGTATGAGCTAGAAACCCGATGTTCTTTATTTAAAAAGCAGTAGCTTAGAGAATGCCTAGGGTGTACCCATTGCAGGGCTCAGACACACAGGACAGCTTGGACCAGTGGTGTGAGTAATACTGTAAAAACAGACTCTGAGTGATGGAAGCTCAGTTGTCTTTGTAGCCCTGGATGAGGAATAATTGTAGAAGCATCCATCAGCACAGAAATACATTACCAAAATCCCTGGAGAGCTGATATGTAGCTTGCTAGCACTGGCCCAGCATACTTACTCAATAGTTGGTGAGTTTTTTTTTGTTTTCTTTCCCCACATTGTCTCAATCTCTGTGTTTATTTCCCTCTCAGGGAATGGCTGCAATATGACATTCCCCTGTGATGGATGTGTACAGTGATGGAATTGCCTGGGTTTGTAAAGCTCTAATGACAGGCACAGGCTTGTAGATCAAGGGCGAGGCACAGTCATATTGTAACAGCTTTGAAATATTATTAAATGCTAGTTTTCTTTCAGAAAATGGCTCGTTTGCATTTTGTGTTTTCACGGCAATGTTGCCGAATGACATCTTAGCTCTACTTAAATTAGAGGTTAACCCCGTTCAACCATCTGTCTGGAAATAAAGGATCAATACTTGTGTACACAGATCCCTCTTGTGAACGTAGCAGGGCAGAGACTATCCAAACCTGAGGGCGCTGGTTCTAGAGACTTTAACCTCATCTCACTGTCCTGAGATAGAATCCGTAATGGTGCAGTGCATCACATAACACTGCTAATCACACGTGGCTATTGCAAGCAGGCCCATGTCTCACCCACGCTTTGACTCTGTCCCCACAGATCGAGCCCGGAGCAGCATGGTGTCCACGGAGAGCGCCTCGTCCACGTACGAGGAGCTGGCCCGGGCTTACGAGCATGCCAAGATGGAGGAGCAGCTGAGACACGCCAAGTTCACCATCACAGAGTGCTTCATCTCGGACACGTCGTCGGAGCAGCTGACAGCAGGGACCAATGAGTACACGGACAGCCTCACCTCGAGCACCCCCTCCGAATCAGGGATCTGCAGGTTCACAGCCTCGCCCCCAAAACCTCAGGACGCAGGGAGGGTCATGAACATGGCTGTCCCCAAGGCACACAAACCAGGTAAGAGCAGCGGGGAGAAGGCAGATTGGAGTTAAGGGTAAGACAGTTTGGGGCTGCTTTGAGTCATTCCACTTTTGGTCTAAGCTTAGTTAGACACGCCTTGTGTATAATAAAGACTCACAGGAAAACCTGGAATGGAAACCCTCTGTGTCTGTGTTGAGGATTATTCCCTTAGTTACTTTTTTTTACTTTGATAGCTCTTTGGGAGGGGTCAAGGTGTTCTGTATTGCGCCATGCAAACAAAAAATCTCTTATATATACAGTACTTTTCCCTTTCACGAAGGACCATCACCTGCCCTCTTCTTTCACCCAGTCATTCACCACCACCAACAATAAAGCTGCATTAAGTGCAAGTCACACTAGAAGTGGGATTCAGGTTTCCCACATTGTGTAATGAGCACCTGCATAAACATTTCAGCTCTGGGGATTGTTCTGTTGACTGTCTGAACCACTTCAATCAGCTTTCTAAACGCACCAGTGCTTGAGCTCATGCTTTATTGATGATGTTTACAAGTGCCAGGTAACTGATCGGCCCCTTCTTGCCAGTGGCCCAGCACACAAAGGTTATCTGCAGATTAGTCTATGCAAAAATCCTTGGTATGTACAAAACTGTAAGGCTCCAAGGTAGCATGTGTGTCTGCATACCATTCCATTCCAGTTTTTCCTGCTTTTGCAAGCCTGTATTGTGCTGAAGTGCCCTCCTGCATCTTGACAGGCTTAATCGGTGTGATTGTCATTTTCTTTGAGGATTTTTCAACTTCTCCGCTCCCTTATTGAAGAATCCACAGCATTATGTTCACGTGCATCGACAGAATAGTGCTCTGTAAATGCATGTTCTGGAGCAGACAGACACTGAATGAATGTGTGCTTTGCGGTAAGCAAGGTGGATTATGGAAAGAAGGGTAACGGAAAAAAAAAGAACGTTGTAAAACTTACAGAAATGAAAACATCTTCACACCCTGTTAATGAAAAAGAAAAAGCCCAGTTCATACTGTTATTTCCTCAGACAGAATTGAGGATGTAAACTATATATCCCGGCTTCGCCAGTGTTCTCCTCATAAGTCCCCTCAAAACTAATAATTTAAGTTGACTTCTGTTTCCATTAATAAACTGTAAAAAGGTAGCTCAGGCAGAGTTTTTGAATGAAAGTTTTTGAGTTCTTTCTCTCGTTCTCATATAAGCTAATAGATTGTGGGTAGTGGGTTTTGTATCATCAGAGATGTCGTCTGGTGCAGTTTGTGCGAGAGGACTGCGAAGCGAATCTCAGTGGTTCTGCCTGCTCAAACTGTGTGAAATTATTTCACTTATAACAGGCACCCTGCATAACACGTACTATATGAAGCTTCATCAAAAGGAAGACTCGACAACCACTATTAAACATAGCTTGTTTTTTTAACTCCAAAGCCTTGTTCTAAGCTCAATGCACTGGAATGCTGACAGACCCTTACCAGTTGATTTCTCATGCATGATTTATAATTATTGTTCTATAACTCAGCCAGTAAACGTACAAGATAAATGGCATTTTTGCTCATCTAGATATGGACAGGCCAGCTGGAAACTAGAGGTAATAGAAAGCAATTAGTTCTGCAGGGTTAAGCAGCCGTGTCATCACTGATACCCACTGAGAGTGTCGCTCTTGGTGTCCTGCAGTGTAACATCAGATGGTGGGAGATAGCTGTCTTGTATCACTGTTAAAAGATACGTGAAAGGGGGTGGCAAGGGGTCCTACAGAGGAATCAAAAGGTGTACGTCTCAACCCTTGCATTATTCATCCTTCATTACTTATTCAGGCTTTTTCCAAGTTGGAGGTTTTTTAAGGTGCAGATTGGTTTACATGGACTACTGGTCCTGTTGAGATATCCTAATGATATCTGCACCCCTGACCCGGCTCCACGCGGGGTTCGTCCAGATTAAGATTGACAGGTATTAAAGATGCCCTCTATCTTTTACATGAGCGTGATGTAATGTAGCACACTTCATGGTGTCAGTTCCTTTCATCTAAAATCCTTGAACTAAGTAGGATCCTCTCTGGCAAGTAACATTAGTTTTCAACAACAAAAAATGAAGTAAAGAGTAGTAGGGGTGAATTATGCTACTTTATCGAATTATGCTACTTTATCGATAGTGGCACAGTTTCTATGCAAGCTTTACAAACAAATACTTGCCACGCAAGCTTTACAAACAATTACTTACCGTGCGAGCTTTACAAACAAATACTTACCATGCAAGTTTTACAAACAAATACTTACCATGCAAGCTTTACAGACAAATACTTACCATGCGAGCCTTATGACAATGTAAGTACAGGTCATCTTCTTTGTCTTTGTTTTCGCTGACAGTTGCTGTAATATCTGTATTTATAAAGCTGTCAATAGTGTGGATAACGAAAATGAAAACCGCAACAAGACTTCTTTCAACGTCCATGTTCACAAACGATCTGTTGTTTCTGAAAAGCCACAGAATCCCAGCATGCTGTGTGTCACAGAATGCCGTTTGACCTCTGATGTAGCACAAATACTCACAAGGTTAGCGGTACCTGAGAAAATGAAGTGGATACACAGGCAGACATTTTCAGATACACCTAAGCTGAACGCAAATGATTTGGGGCAGTTAAAGTAATATATTTTTGGGGCACAATAGGTTTCACATCTCCTGAGAGATAAACCAATAGGTAGGCTGACTGACTCATTGATTTGCAGTACAGTGCATTGGTATATTGATTTGGAAATTTTTTAACAAATGTCTCTTTGGGACACCTTTATACCCCCATTGGAGAACTTTTACACTGGTCACATTACAGAAACTCCACCTTGCTCAGGCTTGCTAAGAGACAACGGTGAAATATGTTAGTTATTAAACCTGCAATTTAGCATATAAACATATAAGACGGTACTATATAGAATATCCCTTTGACTCCATTCTGCATTTGTATAGCTAATTGTTTTGAGTAGTACTGTGCAAACAGTATGAGGCTTCCCTGTGATTGGTTTAACCTTTGGGCACAGATATTTCCCCTGCTGCTGCTGCAGTAAGATAAGGAGGTCCAGCTTGATGCATGGGGCACTGAATCTCTAATTGTCCTTCATAAAGAATAACAGCCAGCGCTGACAGTAAAAGCAGCCGATCGATTTAATTGTTGCATCTCCTGGAAAGGCATTTCATTCCCACCACTGCTAGTAGATGCATTTGTTACATTCAAATCAAACCCTTACTGCAGTAGCTCCTGCTCCATTGGGCACTGAATCCATATTTGTTGAATTGCGTGATCGATTCTGCAGTTAACTCTAGTACAGAGATTTGTCATCCCAGATACTTGTGTCATGTTTAAATGTTAATCAAGGTTACTCCATCAGCAATTAACATCTCCGACTTGATTTGGCCTCTATTTGCTGTGGTTAGCCATAGCCATAGCAATGATGGTTAACAATGATACCAGGCCATCATGTGGTTATACAGCTTTTAACCTGATCTCACCGACAGGGCACAGAAACCGTAACGGCAGTGCATCGCACAACACCGTCTGTTACGTGTGCTAGATGGGAATCTGTTTGCGTTTCTTCATATGTATCTGATATTACCTTTCACCCATTAAGTACCAAATTACATTTTCTTTGAAAAAAATCAGAACACAAGCTGTATTTATGTAATTTGATACATAGACTTAAATTAGAGTAAGTTATTATAACAATATAGTTTTAAGGAGAACATTAAAATAACAGGAAGATGATGTCAGTTAAAAATGCTCCAAAAAAATACTACAAAAAAGCCTGTCCTCAAATGAGGACAAGGGCACTGAAGGGGTTAATAACAGGCTTCTTTTTTCTGCCCCTTATTCCAGCAGGCGAACTTGTGCATCTCCCTCCCTATCTCAGAATGGACTTTCTATTAAACCGGGGTATTCCAGGCCCCAGCAGAGACCTGGGCTTCGGGCAGGCCTGCCTGGAACCTCAGAAAAGCCGCACCCTGAAACGCCCTGCCATCCTGGAGCCCACGCCCATGGAGGCCCCCAGCAGCAGGGAAGTCCAGCAGTGGCAGCCGGGCACAGCGTCCACATTACCTCAGCGGGAGGGAGCGGACCTGGGACAGACGGGCAAAATGAGCAGCTCCCAGGAATCCTTGCTGGACTCACGAGGTCATTTAAAACAAGGCAGCAACCCCTACGCAAAATCCTACACCTTGGTATAACAAATGGTCCGGACTGCACAAGGAATATATTTAAAACAACAAAGCAAAGCGATAAAAAAAAAGGTTGTAAATAACATTTCCAAATTCCAAAAAAAAGGAGCAAATTGAAAAAAGGGTACCTTTTTTTTTTTCTTTTTTATTCATAATTTTAAATGACACCAGATGAAGATTACCAAAATAATTTATTTCAAATGAGAGAAAAAGGTTATTGTTGATATTATTCTGATTGTTGTTCTGATTATAAATTATTATTAGAGGAGGAGGAGGGATCTTCAGACAGCACTGGGATACTTGATTGCGTTCTTATATCTGAGTTGGAGCCACCTGCGTACTTGAATGCCTCTCAGATTTTCTATAAAAAAAAAAACAATCAAAAATAATTACAAAAAATAAAAACTGAAAGAAAATGAAAAACAGCAACAACCTATCCGACCGTCCAATCTTCACAGATTGTTATGTTTTTAATAATTTCCTATGAATGCATGGGATCGAATTGAAAAAACAAAGAAAGACTGGAAATCTGACTTGAGAATTTGTGTCACAAAATGAAACTGAATACAATGTGAAGAAGAGTTATTATTATTATTATTATTATTATTATTATTATTATTATTATACAAGAGAAAAAAATAAGAAATCACTTTTATTTGTGGATATTACAGGGAAATTGATTTGGTAATAAAGTCTTTAGTCATGTTTGCACACATCATTTCTATTTATTTTTTTTAATCAGGAAATTGGTCCTCAATTGATTGTGTTGA
This sequence comes from Polyodon spathula, assembly GCF_017654505.1. Taxonomy (NCBI): domain Eukaryota; kingdom Metazoa; phylum Chordata; class Actinopteri; order Acipenseriformes; family Polyodontidae; genus Polyodon; species Polyodon spathula. The sequence goes on from NC_054563.1 coordinate 2,783,042, forward strand.
TTTGAACACAGTGCTGTCGGTGATGGGCAAGTTCATTTATAAACAAGCCGTTTACAAAGCACTTTCTCCAAGGGCTCAGTGGGCCAGCGGAGGTTATCTCTGGTAATTTACACTGACAGAAGTTGCAAGAAATGGCTCACCTGTGCAGTTAATGTCACTTAGAGGTTTATTGCTGAAGACTGTTTGTTGAATTCTATGGCATCATGATGCCCAAATACCCCAAAGAGCTCTGTGTTCTAGAGTCCTGACATCACTGTAGGTGTCACTCAAGTTGAGGTTCCAAAAGGGTGACTTACCAATATATATTTTGCTTCAGAACTGTGCTGTCTTCAAAAGCTTGTCCAATCAAGGGATGTATGTTGTGTGTGCGTGCACACATTATATATTTACATTGGGAAACAAGTTACAAACAGAATGATGGCACCGCAATTGGCTCGAGGTTTGTATTTTGCAAGCATGTGAATGAATGGGCAAATGGGAGGAAGTGTTATTGAGTAAACTAGACAAGAAACCATTAGAATATATTAGATATGTGGAAGACATATTTGGAATATGGACACATGGAGAAAAATCTGTTGTTTCATAAATTAGCAAATTATATCCACCCTGACATTTCGGTGGATTTACAGTGGACAAAATCAGAAATTGAATTCTTAGATACCTTGGTTAAGGTTGATCAAGGACCTATTCAAAAAGATCTTTACTTGAAACCTACTGATATGCATCAGTACCTACATATGTCACCTGCACATCCTAGCTATACTAAAAGAGCCACTCCTGAAGGACTGGGTATGAGGATAAAAAGAATATACTGGTAAAGATAAATATTAAATAAAGAAAATAAATATTCAGTCTTGGAAGGATAGAAACCTTGTATATGGTATATTTTGCGTAAAATGTAATAAAATAAAATCTGTAGGAGAGACAGGTGCATCCTATAAAATAATACAGAACCACCAATCAAATATAAGAAATAAAGAAGAAAATAAACCAATAGTTCAGCACTTTACAAGGATCACACACACACACCATGGATGACCAAAAGTGTGTGGTTTTAGAAAAAATTCAATTAGATAATGTACAGTGTAGACGAATAAAATAAAATAAATGGATAAATAGACTAGATACCATGATGCCTGAAGGTTTGAATAGAAAGGATCAGTAGATTGTTGCATCATTTGCTACATTGTGAATTACATCACAAAGACATCATATTTAAAGAGAGATAAATGTGTGGTTACCATGGCATCAAAAAGCCTATAAATAGCTCCAATGTTTGTTTTCAAACACATGTTCCCTTGACAAAGGTATGTTAAACATACCGAAACATTGGAAAGTTAGCTCTTTGAGCTGGGGAGTGCTAACTAAACTTTTCCCAGGTTTTTAAACTATCACCAGACAGCTACCAGTAGCTGGATTGTGGTTCAAAGTGGAAATAATTCATTATTTTACATAAGGGTTCAAATAAACTGTTGACTCCACTTCCAGACGAAGCCCTTCAGAATGATAGCAAATCGTGAATAACTAGGGAGGGTCAAATAAAAAACATTCAAATGGGATTCCAGTTCATGGGGGTGTTTAAAATTTCTGTCATGAAAAAAAGAAACCAAACCATTCCCTGGTAACCAGAGGTGTGCAAGAAAACAGTTCGTTTGGGGTATTGCAGCAGTTCCAACATTCTGCCATCAGGTAGCGTGATCTTCAGATGAGACTTAAAACCGAGGTCCTATCTGTAAGTTGCTTTGGATAAAAGCAGCTGCTAAATGACTTAATAATAATAATAATAAATAATAATAATAATAATAATAATAATAATCTGCAAAACAATCCATGCAATGAAACCAGTAACTAGAGTTATCCACCAGGTGTTGCTTTGTCATTGATCTCAATAGGTGGTCCATAAGATGTTACTATTAACTTTTATCATTAATACATATTTTTTATGATTTATGAAAAATTCCTTCTATTACATTTTTGTATATATATATATATATATATATATAATATATATATATATATATATATTATATATATATATATATATATATAATATATATATATATATTATAATTACATTATATAATAATTATATAATTATAATTCTATATAAGCTCTTGCAGTTAGGGGTTTGAAAATGCTTCCCGTTCTGAAAAGAGGCCACACCCTTAATCTAAAGCACTTGATATTTCCGTTCTGGCTATAAGGAGACTGTGTGGTGGTTAAAGAAACAGGCGTGTAAGCAGGAGATCCCTGGTTCAAACACCCAGCTCAGCCACTGACACATTGTGTGACTCTGAGGATGTCATTTGTGCTGCGTCTTTCGGGTGAGATGTTGTTGGAAGTGACTCTGCAGCTGACGCATAGTTCACACACCCTAGTTTTGTGTCTTGTGAAACGCTTTGTGATGGTGGTCCACTATGAAAGGGCTATATATAAAAAGAAAGATTATTATTATTATTATTATTATTATTATTATTATTATTATTATTATTATTATTATAGCTCACCCACATAACTATTACAAGTTTGCTTCCCAACTTGAATACGTTTTCTCCTTGGCTCGGGCACTGAACTTCTACTGTTTATAAAAAAAAAAAAATCAACACAATGTTTAATTTGTCTTGTAGTCCATTTCAGGGATGGAAATACTATTCCTATTGCACAGCGGCTTCCTCTCATTGCAGGTTTTCAAACAAGCCTGCTTAGCCACAGTGTACAGGTAACAAGCTCAGGTGTGTCTGTATTAAACTCATAGTAAAACCAGGAATGGATCAAATTGCTATGCAGTGGGAGAGTCTGGTTGTATTGTAATTCTACTTGTGTCAGGTAAGATAATGCTTACAACACTGATTTTCCGAAACATTTGTCTAGCTTGAGCTTAAAGCATTACGTACTTTACTGCTGCACCAGCTATGGGTTACATCTGCTGCATTCCTATCTCTGTCAGCAGGTGGCGCTATAAGACTGTGCTGCTGGAGGGTACGAGAAATATAAAAAATTACATTAAAGCTGGAGGCTAAGATTACATCTTCAAGCTGTTTCAAAAAGACATTTAAAATGAGCGGGGCGGGTTATTTTAGCTAAAAATATTTTACATGATGACATTTTTACTGTTTAAAACGGACAAGTTCCCTACCTGTGAACACGTTCTAGACTGCAATCTAGAACAGATCTGTAAATCTCAGACAAATATGAGTTAAAGTTTGGGCACATGACTCGATGGTTACACAACTGGATTCCAAAATTGTATGCTTCTTTAATATGGGACTCTGAGAGTTTAAAACAGCATTGAGAAACCAAAAGGGCATTTTGAGCTGCTTGGTTTTTTTTTGTTTTTTTTGTATTCTAAAAATAAATAAAGAAGCCTTTTCCCTATTTTAGAGAAAACAAGCCAGTGGAGGGGTTACTGAATAGTATATTCTATACATGCCCAGTTAAAGTTTTAACACAAACACAAGCATGACTTGTTATATAAAAATGCTATCTTCTGCTTTCATTTTTGACCGTGATTCTTATAAAAATAAATGTTAAAAGAAGTGGTTAATTAATTAAAATAACAATGGGATTGAACATGCATGAGATGAGAGATAGGGATTGGGTAATGAGGGTCATGTCATGGAAAATGTTTACAGCTGCCAAGAAAAAAAAAGGACTTAAAAGCACTGTGGGAACCCCCTTGGTACGGTATAGCCGGGAGCCAAATATGGAGACAGAAATGTGAAATCTGCATTATTGTATAATTATTGACTGGAGAAACAGGACAATGAGATGGGAGCAAAGAGCAGACTTGGCTGAAGAGCAGTGTTGTGTGCTGGGTTTCTGCAGCATGTATAGGGTTTCTGATGTAATATATGAGGTAACCCAAACTTTATTAGTAAAGCAACTAAACTCAAATGGCAGGGTAGAATACACTTCATCCCAATCATGCAGACACAGCACGAAGCTTTTTTAGAAAGCCATTGTCATATCTGAATATTATTTTCTCCACTATAATTATAGTTGTGGGAGATAGCAGTCGTGTGGGGAATGGAGGAAGAAATGTGACATCATGGATTAGGGCTGATGTGTGTGCCTGTAAAGAATCACACTCTGAATTAGCCAGAATGAATGAACAGTTTTACCCTCATGGTGCTTCTTAAAGAGGTGCTAAAGTTTAGGAACACTTTCGTTTAAGAGTCTGCTAATAAACTGTTATGTGTTGTTAATAACCCTTTAATAGCACACTCCTGGATGTGTTACAAAGGGATCCTTAAACTAAATTAGGAGCTAATGGTTCTCTTCAATCTGCCTGATTTCTCCTATGTTTGCATTGTAACTGTCTAAGTTGGGAGTATGCGCTCAGTGAAACCGCTAACACTATTCTAAGGTGAATTAACAGCTGAATTGTGAAAGTCTAGGAAATAATTCTGGAATATTTCTTTAAGATCCAGCTTCGCTGCACTTGATAAATCCTATATTTAGATATAGGCTTTTATCAAGCTTTTATCAATTATTTTTTTAATAATATTTTGTTCTAATGAAAATCAAATGTTTATCATTGAAAACACTTCTAGCAATGTGCAATCGCACATTATTATTATTATTATTATTATTATTATTATTATTATTATTATTATTATTATTATTATTATTATTATTAATAATAATAATAATTAATGATGTAGACTTGCTCAGGAGCCCCACATGTAATCCTGTCCAGCAGTGAGTACTACAGAATGATTGCCTATAAACATATTTATTCTCGATTTTGTAATTTATTTTATGTTTAAGTCTTTAACAACATGCAGCTCAGTGGTTATTACACTATTGATCGTGAAGCTTGGTAGAGCTGCAGCAAAGAGTTACTGCTCAGACAGGCTGTGTCTACTGATGTGGGCAGCAGGAATGGGTCTCTGAGCCATTATTCCACAATGCTGCATAAATATTCTGCTTTAATTTCACTTTCCTTGTGATGTATGTAGCAAATTAAACAGGTCTTGGGAGATTTAAACACTGTCTTCTCTCCGTTCCTATTAAATGTGATCATAAATAACAGACAGGCAGGGATGATTTCTGTCAAGGAAATATGCCTGCACAGATTGTTACAGACATTGGGTTTATCCAGGGGACATGGCTCAGGCAACGAGGCCTCCCCTGTTTGTTATTAATTATTCCAGATTAATGAATATGAGTCAATAAAGAAACCGAAACACAGCAAGATGTGCTTGTGGGACTAGCAATACAATGAATGTCATTGGATATACCCGGAGGTGTACTGTAACACATAAAACACGTTTGGTGCTTTTGGGATATTAAAAGCAGCTGTGCAAGATAATATGTTTGGTCCAGTGCATTCTGCTTGGATTCCTGCTCGTTTTTTTTTTAATGCAACTTTAATGATGGACTGGATGGATCATGACTGTGTATTGAATTGCTGGAATGGGAGGAGGCTTTCTGTACAAAGCTGCATATCCCTTCTTAGCTATATCCTGGTAGCGCTACAACTTCCTAAGGGCATCACAGTCATAGCGACCGTATTTTGCGATGTCAGGACCCTGGTTGGTTGCCGGTTATATTACATGTTTACAATGAAACAGATTAAATTAAAAACAGCCTTTATCCTTGTTTTTTTGTTTGTTTGTTTTGTTTGTTTTTTTATTTATTTGAAATCTATTTGTTTGATGTTGTTTGATGATTGTCTGAAGACAGGTGGGGTTTGAAAACCCCAGAGCTGCTATTATTGAATTTCGAGAACGAATCCACTAGAATTAATTAGATCTTTTGATGTGGTGAGTGTGTTCACTGATTTTTTTTTTAACACTATGTACTTCTGCATTCTGCTGATCCAGCTTATCATCAGGATATCAGTAACCCATCTCTGCTCCTTCCTTGACAAGATCATCACGTCATTTGTATCTGGAAGAGCAGACTTCCTGGCCTGACCTTGCAAACACATGGTGGGAGAGCATGAGGCATTCTCAACCCTGATCTCAGGAAATCATCTCTCTCATACTCTGGTTTATTATCAGCAAGACTAAAAAAAAAAATTAAAAAAGGCTTTCCGTTCAGGGGCGGGTCAGGAATTGCATTCTGAGTAAAATGATTCATGGGAAATTATTAAAACGTTTTGAGTACAACTCACTGTTTTCCACGGTGGTTAGGCTTATGAAGCTTCTGAGGGTAGGTCCTTGTTCACATTGTGAAAAAACAGGTGCAATGTGCTACATTTCAGCCTGCAGGTTCATTGTTTCTGTGGAACTAAAGAAACAATACAGAGGTACACACAATGTGACAAGGACATCATCAAGCTAATGTGCACCTCTGTGGACCTAACAAATTGATTTCATGTGCGTGGTGACATCCATTTAGAGACTGCTGTCCTTCAATGCAGTGCCCTTTTTTCTTTTCTAACTCGCTGGTCTAAACACGAAGGACGCGTCTTTGAGCAAGAATCAGGTCATTTCTTTTTTTGCCTGACGCTGAGAAATTGATTGACATATGTGTAATTTCTACCATAGAGTGGCTTACTGTAATGCCTTCTTGAATTCATCACAGGTCCGTTTGGCTGAAGCTGGTTCATAAATACCTTTTCCCATTAGCCTGGTCCAATTCTGATCTACTATATCAGGAGCCCTGGGTTCAGGCACCTACCTACATTTTCAGCCTGCAATGCTTTTACCTTATAAACGTAGATCTTCTGACCAGGGCTCGTCCTTACCACAAACTCGAACGCTCACCCTGGGGATACAGTTGCTATGACCCTAGATCTAGACCACATTGGCACACTCTGTGAGCTGTGCTGCCACTTTATCTGAATAGCTATGGCACGATGCAAGTTTAATGTTATGTAATCTGGATTGCTCCAGTGTCTTGTGCTTTTTCTATATTTTTCACCTAACAAAAAATATTCTGTACTACTGGTAAACCTCACGGCCAAGTGCAGCACTCAGCTTCTGCTGACAGCTATATTCTTGTAACATTGAAGGCCACTTTAGAGGCATGGAATCGCCTCATCCCTCATATTAATAACTTGTTTTGCAAATGGAATTTGCTTTTATATAGAGCGGAGCCTCCCAGGGCACTTTACAGTAAAAAGCTATTGGCCAATCAATTCAGCTCAAAGATTAAGCTAATGAAAACAAGTATGTTCTTAAAACTGATTTAAAAGATTCAGCTGTGCCAGCATTCCTGATAGAAATTGGAACAGAGTTCCAGATGCATGGGGCAGAACAACTAAAAGCCCCTCCTGATTTTAAGCGGCTTCTGGGAACCACTAATTGTTCAGCGTTTAGTGATTGTAAGCTGCGACAAGGAGCACAGGGCACCAACAGCTCCTGCAAGGCCATGTAGTGCCTTATAAGTAGTGAGCAAAATTTTAAAATCAATCCTAAATGGAAGAGGAAGCCAGTGCAGTGCTTTAAGAATGGGAGTGATATGTTGTGAACGGCTGGTGCGTGTAAGCATTCTAGCTGCAGCATTTTGGAGTCGACGTAAATTAGAATGAGGGAGGCCAGCAAATGGAGCATTACAATAATCCGGCTGAGAAAAATCAAGAGCATGAACCAACATCTCAGCATCTTTATCAGATAAAATGGGTCTCAGTTTAGCAAGGCCCCTGAAATGATAAAATGAGGCCTTTGTAACAGAGCTAATGTGGGTATCCAAACACAGTTTTGAATCCATACATTCCCAAGTTTCTCACAGTATTACATGGAGTCAGAAGATTATCATCAAATGAAACTTCTATGCCTGGTGATTTAGCTAAACTGTGTTTGGAGCCCGCTAATACTACCTCTGTTTTACTAGGATTTATTTTCAAGATGTTTTCAGCCATCCATAATTGAACTTCGAAGCAGACGCATGCACCTGTCAAGTCACATGACGTGGAAGTGTGATTCCACGACGCATGGTAAGCCACTGTAGTCATCATTTAATCTGCACTGGGTTATTCTGTGCATCCTATTTGCCAGGCTCTCCATGTGTTTCATTAGGTGAGTTTATTGGTCTATTTGCACTTGTCCTCTGAATCCTGAAAGGCTTCCCCATGGTGCGCCTTTGAAAACTGTGGACCAATGACTACAGTACTTTAAAACTGTACTCCAGGAACCACAGTCAACAGCTAGCCCAGGGAGCCACAACAGAAGACGCTGAAGACAAGCTGGGCACTGTGCAAGGGTCTGTGTGCCCAAACATAACATTCTAAAGAACTGCTTTTTGATCTGCTCCTGTGTTTTGTAGGACTACTTTGTCCGCAGCTATTTAACATGATAAAAAAGCAGCTAGTGATGTAGCTAGTTTATAGTTAAATCCTTTTTCCTTTTGTCCGAGCTTGCAAAGTCAAAAGCATGTCGAACTTAAATCCATGCAGACTTGCTTATCTTTCTTCAAAAAAAAAATCTGAATTTAACAGCATAATATGTTAATTTTGGTAGAAGGCAATGCATTATCGGAATTTATCAAAATAGTGCAAACCTACTGTTTAATACAACAGCTGTCAATACAACCCAGAAGCAGGATCTCCTGGTTTTTTTGGGGGTTTTTTTTGTTTTGTTTTTTTTAACGGATTTACAGGGAGCGTAAGCTTTCGATAATTATTGGCACATTAAATCTGCAGAAATGATTTAAATGCTTTTTGATATCTCTATAATAATTCAGCTTGGCATCATTTTATAATTAATATTTTTTTGGAGGAGATCTGAATGAATAATTTCATAGCTAATAGACAATTTCAGAAACAGATTTCAGAATATAGGATTTTTTTTATTTATTTTTTTTTATTTTTTTGCAGCGAGCAATATCAATATAAATCTTTGCTTTGCTTTGATTTTATTGTCTTGAATTATTTTTCATCCCTGGGAATTCTACATGAGGCCTGTGTTAAAAATTGAAAGGTGTCAAACCATAGCGCGAGTGGTTTGATGAAACAGCAATGACAGAGATATAAAGCCTCTTGCTGACACACTTCTTGTTATTTAACTCGTGAGGGATTTGCTTGAGGGAACAAAACACTTGAAATAAAATGAATTAAATCTATTACATACTGTAATGGCCCGCTGAACAGTTTTCAAATGTTGGCAAGTATCTGATAAAACTACATCAGTTAAGAAATGCATTTGGGGGTATTTAAATAACAGCACATGCAAAGGGTGTTTCAATGAGGAAATTACAAAAGTGCAGTAGCAGCAAGCAGCTAAGGCACACTGCTGTGGGTTAAAAAGCTTGATTGGTGTGAAGTGTCTCTGTGCAATCTTGTAACCCCAGACCTTTCTGCTGTAAGCTGCTGTTACTGTATGTGGAAGCAGCCTGTGGTCCTTTCGCAGATCATACTTTGAACCTCAATAGCTTTTTGGTAAGCAGCTTGGAAACATTTGCTTTTGCATCACTCCTGACAAGCTGGTAGATTTTGCTTTTCTCTGACAGCATATTATCTAGAGAGTTGAGGGACTGAAGGGCAGCACTGTTAGTCAGTTCCTTAATTACACTCTGCAACCATGCCTGTTCAATCTCCCTCCATCCCCCCTCGCTTTTATATAGAAATCTCTCATCCATGCTCTTTATAATGTCAGTTCTCTAATGCAGTAAGTGGGTATTAACCAAGCTGCCTTGATCCAGGTTCAATCACCCACGCAGGACAGAGCGTCTTTGAAAAACATGCAAGCCTGATACTGACTAACAGAACAGCTTACATAACACGAAATATCTTGTCATGTAAAATCAGTAGCAGTTTAGTCGTAGTATTCAGGTTCACCTGTCGCGTCACTACCTAGCTTTAGGGTGTTCTTCATGATGGGATGGTTTCTAGTTTTCTGTTTACCACATAGTCACACTCTTCAAGGGTGAACACGAGAGCTCTTGCTGGAATACAATACCAGGGAAGTGACATCCAGCGAAGTGCACCACCAAGCTCTGCAAATGTGTGGGGCTGCATTGTTGATTAATGGCCCCCTGTGAATAAAAATTGAAAAAGATACTGCAAGACTACCAACAGCAATATTTGAGCAGCAGTAAACAATGTGACTGTTCTGAATTCTAGAAGCGTTATTAAGAATTGCTTTTAACACACAGTAGAGAGTCAATTATCCGATCTTTGATCAAAAGTACTGTCTAATCAATTGTACGCATCTGTAATCACGTGATGAATTATGTGTGGTGTCTTACACACACAGTTTCTGCTGGTAAAACGAGATTTAGCTGCCAAAAAAAGGGCCAGCAGACTTAGGCAAATGAAAGTTACAGAATTATTCATACCACCAAAAACCTTAGAGGGAACATTGTGTGCTTTAAATTGTGGCAATTAAGCAAATTAAAACAGTCACCTCGTTTTCGATTTTTTTTTCTGTTTCGTCAGTAAGGGCTAGAGATCCTGTCTATGTTATTGAGCAGCCAGAACCTTTATTTTATTCATTTCAATCGCATGTTATTACAATGCCTTAACAACATTAAAATATTAAGGTATAGAAACATTTTACTCAATTTTTGAAGTTTATTGATTCCTAAAGTTCTGTAATTTATCAAAGTTGTACTAAATTGTATTCTTTGATGAGTTTCAAAGTTTGATATATGGTACATTTAATTACACTATTCCATTACCTTGACTGTAGGTGTTAAAGTTTTACTGAATTGCATTAATTTAATGAGGTGTAAAGCGTTGTAATTTTGTATGCTTAATGTGATAGAATATGTTACTAGCTGGTGTACTTGTGTACTAAGTGCTCATGTTATCTTTATTCTATACATTAGTAAAGGTACAGTAATTGTTATCAATACCTGTTCGATTATCCATACAATCCATACAATGACATTTATGCAAACTATTATCGGTTCCAATTAGTTTGGATAATTGACTCTCTACTGTATGAACCGGTCCATAGCTTTAATAATATGAGGTTACTAGGACAACATATATGACACCTGCCCAGGGCACATTCCATCACTCTGACAAGTGATTTCTTTTAACACGTTTTATGTTGAAAACTGCAATAAATGTGTTTTTGCTGGGTTTTGAGTTTGTGATGTTGGTGACGCAGATAAACACAATGTTTATTATTAGGGTTAGTAGTAGTAGTAGTTGTAACTGTGGCAGCAGTGGGAAGCAGTACAAGTCACATGCTATTGCAAGAGTCTCACCTGCAAGGGGCAGGACAGGATCGGTAACGGCAGTGCATCACACAGCACTGCCCTTTTACAATGCACAACAATTTGAAAGCTGCGGAATACAGTTGTTTAGTGATGATTCTGATTGTGATTATTATTCAGCAATGGGCCATCAGGCATCGGTGAATCTGTCCGATTTCAGTGACATCTGATGGGTCCTAGTTTTCTGTCTCAGTCATCACCTCCTGGTGACTTTTATAGCAGTGTGTAGTGCAAAGAGTGAAGTCAAATATTATGTAATGTTATTGAGTAGAAACACAGCACATTATCGTCGTCTCCAAAGAAAAGCTGAAGATAAGGGCAGGCATAGGCACGAAGAGAAGACTAAAGACGCTGTACCAGGTTTACTTGGAGGGTAAACGTGACTCTCAATCAATCTTTATTTTATATAGCGCCTTTCATAGTGGAACACCATCACAAAGCGCTTTACAAGATGCAATAAATACAAGAAAATTTGAGGCTGTTGAGATGCTTTCGACATTTTAAAAGTCACCAGGATGGGATGACTGACAGAACAGAACTGATCACTTTGTGGTTTACAGGTCACATTGTATTATAATCCCTAACACCACTGTATGTGTGATAGTGACAGCTTGTACTGGATGAGATTAAAATTACAGGGATCAATTTGAAATGGTCAAAGTTTATGAAAGCTACTTGTGCAAGAAAAGGTGCACACAAAAAAAAGAAAGATTAATGCTGCAAGAATGAATAAAGGGCTTTCAGATTATTTTTTCTTCTATTTTTGGTGCATAAATGTATTGTGATTTGTTAAGGCTGCTGTATTATTCTGAAGAGTGGAATGGGATGGGCTCAGTTTCTGTGGGAGCCTGGTTTATTATAAACCTACACTAGGTGAGTGCCCTGTGTCTGTGATGCAGCTGCTTATGAAAATGCACAGCTCTGCTTTGATGGGATTAATCACGCTTCATAATTAGTGGGATTCAGAATAGCATTTCCATATCAATGTAAACCGCCTGGTTCCCTTTTGCAAATGTGACGTGTCCCTGTGTAATTAGGAACAAGGGTAAAAACCTCTACAGTGTCCATATTTCCATGTTTGCTTCCACTGCGGTAAATGAAGGAGCGTGCTTCTGTGTGCTGGAACTGCACACAAATGGATCTGTTTTATACAAGAAACTTAAATGATTGAGTATAAGTTCCTGCAGGGATCATTTCACCCATTATACCAAGATGTTTGCTATATAGACATGTAGGTACAAGTTTGCCCAAATAGGTCTGATTCTCAAAGCTATTTACTCCAAATGTTATTTAAATAAATAAGTAAATAACACCAAAAAAGGGTCATGTGTCCGGTATGTGTTTCCTTTCTATAAAAATTCTGAATATACATTCTGTGCCCCAAAGAAAGTATATTGCCATCGGTACTGTATATGAAAAGTGATAGTTAATGCAGCAGGCAAATTAAGCAATTTTACTGTCAGTTGTATGTCAGCTGTGTTTAACCTAGGCTGAGGGACAGAGGGGTAAAGAATCAGAACATTAGAACAACATCAGAACAACCTCTGAACATGACATGGAGGCAGTGATTCTTGTATATGTAGGGTGGAAATATGACCCCTTCAGTCTGGGGTTCATTAAGAATATTATCACTACAATGTAGGGTACCCTAACACCCCAAGGTGTTGGGCTCAAATTTCTGCTTTGGATCCTAAAATACATGTATACAGTGAGCTCATTCACAAAGCTGGAATTATTATTAGTTATTTGACCTTGATATAATGCACAGCTGGTGATAATGTGATACATCCCAAATAAAATGCAATTAAAGGATGTCAACCTCTTTGCTATGCAAAATTCAAAACGTTACATAATTGTATTGAATGTAAGTAACAGGGTTGAAAGGTCACAGTGACACATGATTGCTCTAGAATCAGGAAACACAGGCACATGGGCCAAGCATATGCAGAAGAAGTTAGAGGCGCAGCTTGAGACTGTTTCATTGTAAGGTGCTTTTTATTTGTATCAACAGGAGAAGCACGTAAATCTGTAAAGGTGTCAAGATTCCATTTAAATGTATAGCGTACCAAAAAAAACAGGATAGCATAGCAGCGTCATAATGAAACCCTAGCTACAATATCATTACAATACAAACATCAAATATATCATTCATTTTCAGAATGCTGATTGTTAGACTTTTCTGACCCCAGCAGACAGGAACAGGGTTAATAAGACAGAGAGAGGTCCACTCTACAGACATTGACGAACAGACAGCAGCAGCCTGATCAAGAACAATAAGGGCCAACGTTCCCGTTTGAAGGCGAAGACCAGAAATACGTTTCAGTGTTTGTTTTATTCTTTAAACTTTGGATTAATGACAGTCACTGCGTGACCCTTTTACAGCGTGTGTGTCCTAGCTGCTATTTGCTGTCATTTACTTGAGTTGAAGCTGGTATAAAAAAGGCATTAAGGCAGCTTCGAATCACAGGTGTGTAAGAGTCACGGGCATAATTGAGAAGTCACATCTGTCACTTATTTAAATGACATCTCAGGCTGCTGTCACTGCTGCCACTGCTGTCAATGCTAAAGCACGAGAGGCTTTGATTTAGCTTTGCAGAAATGAAGAAATTAGACCTCATTCTCAGGGATAAGTAGCTCCAGTGCAAAGTTTTCTCTGTTCATTTTTTTTTCTTAATGGAATAAAAGTTTTTTTTATTTATTTTTTCAGAAAACTCAGTTTAGGGTTTTGCTCTGTGATCGTTGGTTAACTTACCAGGGCTCTGATTAGGGAATTATTTATGTTAATAGCTTTTAGAAGGCCTTTACACAGTAGCTATTTTAAACGTTTATATCTTTTAAATTACCTTTAATGTTGTTTTTCCTTTTTTTCTATTTTTTTTAAAGCTAAATATTCTATCTGAATGTCCCATGGTAATCTAACCTGAGATAAGCTTGCTAACAGAGCTCTGTGATTGGTGGATGGAAGTTTTGAGGCTTCTTAAAGAATTCTGAAGAATTCCTAGCTGCATGTTTGCTGATCGCCACATATTAACAAATGCTGACATCATTGAAATTGAACTAACTATAAAAACAAATTGAACACTATTTGTTGAGATGTCAGAAAGCTTGCTGATGAAAGATAATAAACTGAAAAAGTACCCCCCCTGTGACCAAAAACACATGCACATGTAAATTTCAAAGATCCTGCCAAGCACACAAGGTACTTAGCTGACTTCAAATCAGACATGCTCTGAGGCCAGAAGCTGTGGAAATGAACCCTTCTGGAGTGTCACTCTACTGGCAAGTACTTTCTGCATCTATGGGGGTGAATGGGAGGGGCCAAGTACGCTATCTATGGGGTGATGGAGAGGGCAAGTACTCTCTCTAGGGGGTGGTTGGGAGAGGGCAATTACTCTCTCTATGGGGTGATTGGGAGAGGGCAAGTATTTCTGCATCTGTGGGGGTAATTGGGAGGGGGCAAGTACTGTCTATCTATGGGGGTGATTGGAAGGGGGCATTTAGTATACAGAGCCTTTTCTTCAATGTTTTTTTTTTTTTATAGCATGCATGTGTTTGATGCTTTGTGGTTCTGTGGCTGCAAACTGCTTTTTTCAAAAGGTGTTTGATCTCAGAGGACCCAGATTACAAGCAGCCAAGGATGACTGAAAGTCATTTCTTCCCCTTCACTCCAACACTGATTGGATTGCGCATAAAAAGCTTGTACACAAGAAAATACAAGCAGTCCCCATGAAGAGAGAGGTCTCATTATACACAGTCCCGTAAGATTTCCCAGGAAAAGAAGAAGTGTTATTTTTAATATTACCAGCTCATAATATTGTCTGCAAAAGACAGCATGCATTAGTATGGATGGCAATCATCTATTATGGTCTGTTGAAGCTGAATTATCCAGAGTAAATCATTCTTTTGTAAAGGACATACGGGAATAAAGACAGGGTCTCTTGTGATTATTCCAGGGACCTTAAAATATTCCTGGGTCACACTGTATTAAAAAACAAGCCGTCATATAAGAGATAAATGCTGTAACAGTATTGATCCCCACATGTACAATGTTTTCTTCAGGTGGTAGCTTATAGATATCTTGAACATGGCAAGTTAAAGTGGAACTAGCTTAAAAACATGTTTTATTATTAGAATATCTGTGTCTGTACCCAACATCCACTCAACTAACTATGACAGACTCCACTAGCTATGATCATTACACCTAGGGGTGTGTCCTGCCTGTAGGATCATTACATCTGGGGGTGTGTCCTGTCTGTAGGATCACTACACCTGGGGGTCAGAAAATCAGAAAGTATAGCACTGAAACTACAGAGGCATCAGGAGTTTAGACAGGAAATCAATCCAATAAGGTTCCTGGGCCCCAATTAAAAAACTGAACTGTCAGGCACCAGTCAGTCTCTATGTTCAAATTGTCAAAAGTTTCAGATTTGGGATAACTCAAACATTCTTGCCTGGAGCAAGACCGAGTACAGTAGCAGTGTTAATAGCCTCTCTCTGTTCCACCTTCTGAGCCAGGGAGAAAAGTGGGTTTTGACCTGGATGCATTAAAAAGCTCGAAGCTGCAAATCAGAATGAGGACTTTAACTGCCTTCACTGTGACTGAATGAAAAGGAGGTACAGAGGCAATAGGGACGGCAGTATCTAAACTCTGGATTTTCAGAAAGGTTGCATTGAATATGGGTTGTTTGCACAGTACGTAAGGTATGAGGTTTGTTTGGATCATTTTGAGATAGTCAGTGAATAAACGGGTTCCAAAACATACAATACATGTCATGCCTCGTGTATGTTTGTCTGTAGTTTTTACCAGTTTTGTTTGTATGGTTAATGGTCTTGATTCTGAAATAAAAAGAGGTACCTCCAATTTTAGATGCCTGTGTGTGCGCGTGTGAGATGACGAAAGAGAGAAACGTGACTTTGTAAGGATCCGCCGGTATAGGGACTTACTCTTCCCAGGTACAGTACGTTCTTGTGTGGTTGATTACAATGACACAGTTACCCTTCCCCGGTTTTATCAGACCATAATCCTCCCACCAGGGAAACTCAGCAGCGAGTGAAGAGTTTGACTTTGGATTCTAGGACAGACTGTCAGGAAAGTGCAGGAAAAAAAATAATCTCTGAGCTGTTATTTGTAAATGGCTGGTTTGAAGGCGAATACGTAATTAGGACATTCTGTGCATCTGCTCACTTTATTCCTGGATCCTCATTAAACTTTCGCTGCTGTGCAAACGTCCCTGTGGCTCTATCCCCCTAACGTCATCATACTGGTTTAGAGGAGTGACCGGAATAAACAGTACGCGTGTCCCCATGGGTTTAATCATTATCCTATTAAATTCAATTCCCACTGGTTCTCATATTCAGCAGGCTTCTTAGCAACATGTATTGCTAAACTGATTTGTTTTTGAATGTGTGCTTTTAAAAAGATTGTGCTGCCCTGGGGAAATCTCTGCTTTTAATTCTTGTTTTGCTACCTGAGATGTAACAGAACTATAGGAGTGACCAGGTAAAAAAAAAAAAAAACACTTAGACTCACTATTAAAAAAGTGCCCAAGCTGTCTTTCTTTGTTTTACAGAATAGAAGACATGTTGAGTTCTCTTGTTACTGGCACATTGAGAGATACTGTAAAACAAAGAGGGCTCTGGTCATGGCCACTGTAAATACTAACTGATGCACAGTGCATGGTTTGCCGAGTACAATGTCTCAAAGCTGTTCATACTCCAATTAAAAAAAAAAAAAAAACTTTAAAAAAGAAGGAATGCTTCAGCAAATATCTGGATGTATTTTTTTTCTTTTTACTGCCTGCTAGCAAGGAGCTGCACAGTTCTTAAAAGACTGAAGAGTGACACAATGGAGTTCAGAGAAGATGAGAATTCTTCGATCAGAGGAAACACCCATTTATAAACAAGGTGGCAAGCAAGCTTACTTTTCAAATTGTTTAGTAGCATGTCTTTACCTCCTGCTATTGAAAAACACAAGCTATGTCTTCGGTACCATTGTACTTTGACACAAGAAATATTCAGCTTGCTTCTGCCTATAGGTAACATCTCCCAGGATGATGTATTGAATGGAACCCATTGAACCCATTATCTTGGAAGTGCAGGATTAATGGTATTTAGAGTACAATTCTTCCTACCCATCTAAGAAGAAATGCCTTTTGCTTGCTGTGTTTCAGAGTGATTACCCTGTTGCTAGAGGTGGCCCCATTTTTTTGGCAGTAAGATACATTGGATGGAGTGGAAAAAACTCTCCTTGGTCATTATTTTTTCTAACCATGTATAATTTACACACTGCCAGATGACCGATTTAGAATTGAGTCTAGACTTTGTCTAACCCAGCAGTGTATTATAGTTGCAGAGCCTCGTAATGTAAAAGAAACAATGCTGATTTCAGTTTGGTTCTTACTTTGCCAAACAATGCACAGCTCACACGTCTCAGGAGTTCAGAGGTCTTTCTTAAACTGAGCTGCCTGTGCACTGATGAAACGGGGCATGCAGACTCATTATTCCTGGATCAAAAGGGTACCACGCCAATCCTGTTTAAAAGAGATCCAAGACCACTTCAAAGTTAATTTCCAGCCAGCTAAAGACAACTGCCCATAACAGGGGAACATGCTAATCCGTATATCACTGTATTACTAAAAGAGATTTATGCAACCCATTTACCAATGCAGGTCATCTCATTTCCTTACAGATACTGTCTGCAATGTACAGCTATGGCCAGAAGGTTTGCATCACCTTTTGAATCACAATTTTAGGACTGAGTCATAATTTTATATATATATATATATATATATATATATATATATATATATATATATATATATATGAAAATAATTTAGATGTTTTATCTAATACAACACACCTAAATTATCAAAGAAGCTACAAAATGATATTGCAAAAGTGTACAAAATGGCAGGTATGACATTCAATATGTTAAGGTAACATTATTCAGCAGGTTTCATTGGACTTTATGAAGCACAATGAGTTCATTGTACATAGAGGGTGATGGCAAAATGTTTGGCCATAGCTGTACCAAGTCACTGCTTGTATATCCTAGATTCTTTGAAGCTATGAAAGTTAAAAGCAGCATGCAAACTGTTTAATCTTTATAACAAAACACATTTACTGTGAAGAACTCACATTTTCTGAACCGCTTGAAACATGGCATGCACTGGTTCTTGACTCTCATGGGTGTTTTCGGTACCAGTTTTGATTGGTTCACCTGTCTGCCATGATAATCATGAATTGGTTTGCAATACCCAGGAAAAGTGACAAATAGAAAAACTCAAGTGCACTATTCAATTCTGTGCTTACTGCCTCTGCTGCACGTGTGCAAATCAATGACATTAGTGCAAGGATGCTTGTAAGAGTCTCAGACCTACCTTAAACTCATTCAATGCCCCCTCCATTTTAAATAGCAATTCCTATTTCCAATGTATTGAATTTGTTTCTGTGTCCTTCATCTCCCTCATCACCTTGTGCCAAATCTCTCTACTCCATACTCAGCCAAACTGAACTCTGCCAGGTGCCTCAGCAAGGAAAGCAGATACTGGTGTAGACTACAGCCAGAATTCCCAGGTAAATATGTTCTGTATCTTCCTTATAAATCTTCTGACTCTGTTGATATTCAGGTTTAACTGTTTAATGAAAACATTATTCTCATCTTAATTTCTCTGCATATCTTTTGATTACTGCTTAGAGTATTAAAAGGCAATACTGTATATAATGCCAGTGATAAGCGTTTGTTGATGGCGAATGGAAATGAAATGCAGGATGTACGATGCAAAGCAGCTTTCAGCTCTGAGCATGCAAAGGAGACACATTATTTCATACAGGCACACAGGACCATTAAAAAGTATTTTATTACAGCCAAAAAAGTTATGTGCTCTTACGAAGACTGGAACATAAAAAAAGACAAACACAAGTTACTTTATTAAATCCAATTTTTTTTTGTTGTTGTTTTTTTTTCTTTAATACCAAAGTCTTTCAGGAAATGATCACGCCTCAAGGAAAGAGATGATCTTCGGTACAAAAGACAAAACATTGGATTTGAAGAAATAACGTAACACAAATATGATATGCTGTTTTAATCAACCATAAGAGAAGCACAACCGAGATGACAGAAAAATCTCAACATGCTACAGAACTTGACCCATTTAATTTACAAGTCTGCATGCACAGTGTGAAAGACAAACACATCACCACGTGAAGAAATACACTGAAAATAAATAAATATAAGAAACCGAATGATAATCCATAACTTTATCATTTATTGATACAGCAATCAAATCATAGGCTACATACAGATATTTCACAGACACCTCACTGTTTGAAATGTTAATGCATTGCTTACTCCCTAAAGTCTGTATGGTGTCATTTCTTAAACATGCACCACCAAGATGCTGCGACATTCTCCAGCCCCAGGAAGCTGTGCTGGTGAGCAGCTACTAGGACTTGTCATCCTGCTTCTTCTTCTGGAACTTCCTGAACTGGGATTGGATGGCGACAGCGGCTTTCTCAGTCTCTGGCGCGCCCATGTCGATGTCAAAATCCTCAGGGACGTCCTTCTTGGAATCATCTGCCAGGCAAACCAAACCGAAAAACAAATCAGATGATGCAGTACAGGCCTGGACTACAAGTCATTCTTAAAGGCTTCTATGGATTGAGTGGAATTGTCATTTCATTCAGGTGTCATCTAAAAACATAGAAAGGAAATAAAACAATTTGATGAAACTGGTCAAGCGTTACAAAATGTCCCGTAGAGTCTCAAAGGTTTCATCTCAAGACTCAGTAATCTCATATAGATCTAGCAGAAAGCTGACCGACAACTTCGACAAAACTCAGCCGCAGAAACAAGCCAGTAAGGTTAATCACTGTAAAATACACAAGCTTTTATGTGCATAGCTATCTGCTTATTCTAAAATGTAAAGGAAACTTATGTTAACACAAAAGTGGAGATTGAGATTAGTAGATTGTGATGCCTTTAGATCCTTTACTAGCGTATCGGTATTGCAGTATTCAATATCACAATACATCAACTGGATCAATGGTCTTGCGGTTCCTCACTATGTTATACCGGTGAGAATATATATCCTTACTTGATAAGCGCCTTTTTCCTGGTCTTGGGTAATGTCTCACAGTGTGGCGATGTTCCAGTAAGCCTCTAACGCTAATTTCCAAACATGTGTTTGATAAGCCCAAAGTTTGTTTCAGATCCTTAAGTATGATAATGCAGTCTGTGGGAAATCCCTCAATAATTTTTCATATGGTGTCTGTAAAGCGCTGCCTGTAATCTTACCCAGCCTTTCACAGTTACGAATGTTCAATGCTTTCAGCAGTGTTACTCAGCCTTGCCTTAATCTTGGGATATAGAGATGTCTGTTTACGTACATTCCTATATGTACATATATCAAACAGCACTTTTACTGTTTTTATAGTGGATGCAGGTCATGGTGATTTATATTTCTACATACTGACAGAACTCATATTGTAATTACAGCTGACAGGGCATTCATGTTACTGACATACGTTCATGGGGACACTCTAAGTCATTTGTATTGAAAGTAATTGCGTTCCATTGACCTTAAATTATGATTCTATTGGATCCAAGTAAAACCAAAATCCTCAAGTGCAGCAGGTGTCATTATTGAAGAACTGGATGAAGTGGGTATGTATGCTGCACATGATAAGAGAGCTATTAACCTTGTGATATCCATCTTCATTTTCTACCAGCTCCACTGAGTGTTTGCAGAGAAGTCCTGCTTCTGATCGCAGTGAATGGCTCAAGATACTCCAACTCAGCTGGGAACTACTAATAAATTGCAGCCCTCAGAAGTTACAAGTTCTATTGATTTAGCTGGTTTAGCAAATGCATTGTTGAAAACAGACTCTGTTCTGTTTTGCTGTAGCTCTTCCTCCTGGGAGGCCGTTTGTAATGCTATACATTTGTGGGTTTGACATAAGAAGGCAGCAGAGTACTGTATGTCTACATGCATAATCAAGTAATGGGCAATCAAGATAGCTTTCATACACGAGTACCCACATTTGTAGCTAGTTATCTATTTTGCTTTGCAAATATATATACTTCAGAAGAACTAATCATGAATAATTATAGAAAACAGGTGAATGATTAGCGGTACAACTTTCCATAAGCAGGACTTTTGAAACAGCACTGAAATTTGTTGAAACAATATCCCATCAGGATGCAGTAGACACTGTATCTGAGCTAAAATCCATCTTTTATTTTCTATGAATTCCCAAAAAGCCGGTATATAATTTCACATGTTCCTTCTACCAAATCATCTAAATGCAAGACACTACAGGTAAGTTCCAGTTTATAGTGCTGAACCTACCCTTACAAGACTTGTAAACACATTTCTACTGACAAAAATATAAAACCCCACTAACAAGGTGCTTTATTTGATAAGACATTTCTACCCATGCTGGATATAACCTTAGAAATCCGTACAGGGAACATGTTTCGCGTAAGCCGAGCTACTGTTAATATTCACAGGTTTCAAGAGTATAAGCCAAGATAAGAAGAAGCTTTTCCTTCAAGACGTCTGCTGAGAAATAATAACTTAAGGGGCTGTCTAAAGGAAAAAAAAAATCATTCCTGATTCAGTCAAGCAAACGCATGCAAATTAAAGAGGGTCAACTGGGATTCCAACTTCCTTTCTGCAAGGTCTACTTTCATCCAATTGCCTGTCACCATAAATCACTGGTATATGGTAAAGCGTTCTTTTCTATAGTACATGGAATAGTCACTTCAGAACGTAGGTTCTGCTTCTGAAAAACAGCCTTTAAACAAGCAAGACAGGCATGACATGTGGGACGCTGCAGCAAATGAAGCAAAACGGTGGATCAGGCAGGGAGCTCACTTTTAATCAGTCAAGTCAAGCTTATCAAGCGTCAGCACACTTGTCAATCGAAATAGAAGTACCTGATCGCTAACAACAGAAATGCTTAAAATGATTTAAATATTAGCTGATCCATTACCTTCCTGCTGTGTGTTAGTCCGCCTCCTCCTCTCCAGCCTCCACCTGTTGTTTAGCTTCATCTAAGCGGAAGGGCAGCTATCCTGCCCCCTGCCCATGGCTTTCCCACAGTCAGCCTCTCCACTTATCAGCGGGAACATTTATGGGCAGGGGTTTCTCGATGTTTAAATATGTTATCCAAGAACGTACAATATGCATAAATGTGTTATCGTGTCTAATCTGTAATACATTTTTTATCTATTGCATGAGTTCCCTGACTGGACTAAGAGTGGCTGTGTGTGTCAACGCCAGGAGAATGCATCCCATTCTGCACCAGTGTAGCTCTAATCTAACAACAAAAAAATATAACAGTTCAGCTTTAGCAAGGGCACAGCCTGCGAATGCTGGATTCCTCTGTGAATGCTTGTTGTTCCTGCTATTGCAATTCAGTTACAATGAAATTTAGCACTACAATAACTGGATGGGGAGGCTGTCAAATTAAAAATGTAGCAATTTCACCCAATCAGTTTTTGGAATTGCTCAGTTTTTACCAAAGCAATTCCATATCTTAGAACCTGCCAGATGATTAAAGACTGTTATAAAAAAAAAGCTTTCAGGTTTGTTATTAATCTTTCCTTTCTAATAAAGTTAGAAAATGGTGGCTTTTTTTTTTTTTTTTTTTTTTTTGCCAGGAGATTCCTGGAAAAAT
The DNA here is from genome assembly GCF_017654505.1 of Polyodon spathula. NCBI lineage: Eukaryota > Metazoa > Chordata > Actinopteri > Acipenseriformes > Polyodontidae > Polyodon > Polyodon spathula. The sequence continues at coordinate 2,805,839 of NC_054563.1, forward strand.
GAAAAAATAATACTGCACATTATCAGGAAATATGATAAAATACAGCAGGAAGTCATAAACTCAATGTAATAAGATGTACTTCGCCTGATGTTGTGACAGACCAAAATTAAAATAAAATTTTAGATTATTATTAAAAACGTCATGTTTATGGGTAAGGGACACCTTTCATGTAAATCTGTACCTCAGCCTTTTATACAAACATTATGTAAAGAAAGAATACAATTCTGCTAATTAAAAATGATTCTAACTGGGTCACCCTATTTCCATGAACAGGCTATTTTTGGGATACGACGAGTCAAGTTCAGACAAGGTGCCTGCAACACAGATATTTTTTTTTTTTTAGCCAGGGAGGCCAGCCCTGATCCCGCAGGAAAACCGGCATTCAAGATGTGTGTTTCTGACTGGGTCCTAAATATTAATTTCAAACCGACATTTCTTTACACTGCTTGTGGAAAGCATAGGCAAGCCACAGTGATGGCACAGCATGGAATAGCATTGCAAATCCATAGCATAAACATGGTATGCATAAAATACACAGTCTACATTTTTCATGAGGAGGCAGAGTGAAACATCATTATTATTATTATTATTATTATTATTATTATTATTATTATTATTATTATTATTATTATTGACCTGTAGCAAATTTAAAAGTCATACCAGAGCTTAAAATGTGGTCTCACAATTAATAATAATGAAAAGGGAAATTCTCTTTGTCAAAAGAAGAATTATCCCCAAACATAATAAGAAATACCTCTTTCCTTTTAAGCACAAATGCAAGCAATATATTACAGGCATTACAGGGCATCATGCCTTCCACAGACCACTTTTTTTTTTTTTTTTATTCCAGAAAGACGGGTCCTATCTTGTAAGGCATTGCCAAGAATCTGAACAAGTCAATAGAAGACCTCAGTGGGAATTCTCCTTTCTGCAATCCGTGGGCTGTCTTTAATGAGTGAGGACTGACAATGCTGGGAAGACAATTTCCCCACTGCATTTGAAGCAGTCGCGAATAATGATCAAGGTCAGACAGCAAAGGTGCGCAAAGCAGATTGAAAGCGAGGAAGAGAGAGAGTGGTGGTGGTGGTGGGGGGTCCTCTTTTGAGTGTTTTATCCTTTATGTTTTTCAGGATGAAACAAGGTTAGGTATAGACAGCATGAGATGAATGAGGCTGGTGGCTGATTAGAGGTTGTGAGGTTCTGATGGGCAGGTGAAGAGGGTATTCCAGTGGGCTTCTGGTTGCCCTGTCACGGGGGATAGAAAGAGTCTTGCTTTATGTAAGAATGGAAAATGATGCCAAAGTCATCTCTTCTACGCAGCTCAAATGTTCCGCAGGATGGGACATCACTAAAAGGTAAAGCAACAAGGGCTGGAAATAAGACTCCCATTGCACATCACTTGAAGCCGTTTCAGATTTTACTTTGATTTTAGTTTGAATTAGCTTGTTCTCTCTGCCGTTTCCCTACATACGCTCCCAGTAAACAGTGCCTGGAGGCAGCTGCTGTGTAATGGAAGTCCCATCCCATCGAACCCAAATCGACGACGGCTGTAGGTTTTGTTAGTGGGTTCATCAAACCAGCTAGATAAGCCTGAATCATTTGGCCTGGATTTCAACAGACTACCTTCTGAAATGAGAAATTTAGGTGTGATCGTCAACCCTACTCTTATTTGAGAAACATATTAAAAAAATCGTCTTTTTATCGTTATAGAAATATTGCAAAACTTAGACCTATAATCTCTACATCTGACGTTGAAAGACTAGTGCATGCCTTTGCATCCTCCAGAATTGATTATTGTAAAGCACTATTTTCTGGCATCCCAAAATGTTTACTGTCTCGCTTGCAACTGGTTCAAAATACTGCTGCTAGAATCGTAACTAAAACCAGAGAAAGGGAACATATCACCCCAGTGCTGGCTTCTTTGCATTGGCTTCCTGTACATTTTAGAGTTGATTTTAAAATACTGTTATTAACTTATAAGCACTAAATAACTTGGAACCAACCTACTTAGGAGAAATGATTACCCCATATATCCCCAGTCATAACCTTAGATCCCTGAATATGGGATTGCTGGTAATCCCTAAAATAAAGAATGTTAAATGGGGAGGAAGGGGTTTTTGTTATAGAGCCCCCAAACTTTGGAATGAGCTGCCAGCACATATGAGGGAAGCTGAGACTCGAAACTGTTTTTAAAACCAGACTAAAAACATATTTCTTTGGGATAGCATTTTAATAAAATGTTTATGTATATGTACATGTACGTATATATCTGTTTTAGTTTTTCTTGTTGTATTTTATCTATATATAATTTATTTAGTTACTGGTGTTTGTTTTGTTTTTATAAATTTGACTATTTTTTGTCCTGTAAAGTGCTTTAAGATACACCTGTATGAAGGGTGCTACATAAATAAACTTCGATGTGATTTGATGAACGGCAGTTTTCTAGAAAACATGTTCGTTTAAGTTTATATATATATATATATATATATATATATATATATATATATATATATATATATATATATATATATAGATAGATAGATAGATAGATAGATAGATAGATAGATAGATAGATAAACATGTTTTCCAGAAACATGTGTCACCTATCTAGCGAATGGAAGTCCAGGTAAGATTGATCACATTCTTTTGGTTGGCTACACCCAGTTTAAGCTCGCAGTAAGCCCTAAAATGAATTTTTTACCTTGTCCTGCAGATGTTTTGCTGTTATCACCAGTAGCTCCGGTTCCTTTTCCCTGCAAAAAAAGAAAAGAAAAAGAAAATCAAATTAATTACCATACATTGTTACATTTGATGCTAACATGCACAAAGAAAAAGGTTAATAAAACGCCTAAACATATTAAATGTTTTGGAACTGTCAAGGCATTCAGTAAATTCATTTACCTTAACCCTACGACAGCTATAAAAGAAAGGACTGTAATTCTGAGAGAAAGATTACATTTACACAGCCGTGGCTTAGCTGTCAGTTACAGGAAACCTGTATAATTGCTGACATTACAAACAGGGGTTTTAAACGTTATGCAAATATATGCCATGAACGTGCATGTCAAATAATACAGACACTAGCCTTAGTGTTTATACAGTAGGGAGTATACAGTGTAGCTAATTTGTTTCCAATTGAAAATGTATTCAAAGGCTTTTCCATAGGCATTACGCATAAATGATGCACACATGTATTTTAATCTTATGTACATAAATACTGTAGTCATTTATTGAGTTCTTTCCCTTTATTAACACAACTAAAAACAATATAAAAGTGAAAACAGGGCAATCATGGAGCAGGCTTGTGAGTTCTAGGGTGGCGCTATTAAGATTCAACGCAGTTTATATGTTTCAAACAGACTCATCAGCAGCATACTGTGCTTACACACCAGCTCGGGAATCTGTCTAACAATTGGTCATTGGCACCACAATTGTGAATGCATAACCCCAAATTAAACAGACTTAATCCAACACTCTTGCGTTAGTTTATTGGCGATCCATTCATGTTAAGAGGAACCATTAAGATTTAAAAGGGTTTTTTTTTTGTACAGGGCCCCACATTATTGGGTATACTGCACGTCAGGTCAGCAATGCTTCAGTAACACAGTGACTGCCTGGACTGTTCCCTTCACTTATGATGTGTTTAATGACCATTCACTTTTGGCTCAACTTTGCTTTTGGTTTGCAATACATGGCAATGCTTTATTTTTTTAAATAGTACTTTCAAAATATTAACCCTTTCAAGGTCTCGCCTTATCTTTGTGCCGTATCTTAACACATACCCTCAGAAATCCTGCTGGAATCTCGCGGGACTCCTAGGTCCCAGTCTGGGGTAGTGTAGAAATCACATTGGAACCTCGCGGGACTCCTAGGTCCCAGTCTGGGGTAGTGTAGAAATCACATTGGAACCTCGCGGGACTCCCAGGTCCCAGTCTACTGTAACAATGTGGAAATGTAACAAATACTTATTTGCCCCATTCTTGTGAGACGGAATCCCACTGATTCATTAGGAGGTCTTTGCTGTTTACACACACACACACACACGCAAACGCACACGCACACGCACACACTTACAGCCTCCTCCCTTGCAGCAAAGCAAAGTCACTGTTAAAGCAAGTTTAAAGGAGCCACTTATGTTGCTGTTAATGGATATCCACAATGGTAAACAATTAAAATGTGTCATTTTGCATAAATTCGGATACATTTGAAATAAATGAAAGGTTCTTTGATCCTGAATTTTCTATATTTGAAAATGGGATCCTTACGTATCTGGTAGTCACAAGCCCAGTAGGTTTGAATTTCATTTTTGTTTCTACCTGCAGCTGTCTTCAAATTTCTGAGTTTGTTTTGCAAATGTAACGGCAGGGCAGTATTTGGTCATACAAAGTATACTGCACAGTATACCATCTCAACCTGAACAGCCCATTAAATAGCACAAAAAACACATGGTTCGTTGTCCCTCCTGCATTAAAATGACAGCAAATGCAATCTGGAGGTCGCCCAAAGCCATCAGAACCACCTTACATATAAAAGAAGACATTCCTAATGCTGTAACACAGTGGGTAGTCACGTCACCCCAAAGTACGTTCAATGCACAATCATGTCAAAGGCCATTACTTTTTTTGTAACCACATTTCACCTTATTAGGTACAGTGCATAATCCCATGAAAGATAATATGCATTTTCTCAAACGCCTCACCTCACTTTGCACTGTTATCTTACTCATGATATTCCCAATCATTCACCTTGTGGGTTCAAGGCATATGTAAGCTGAGAGTGAAATGGTATGCTGTACCCAGAATAAGTGCTGGATCAGGCTAGGCTACAGCACGCTGTGTTCTGCTTGTGATCAAGTTGCATATCATTAGGCACTTGAAGTAACTAATTGCTGATTATAATCATGCCCCAGCTCATTATGTGCACACTATCCATTCACCTCATTACTAGCATTGGGATCAGCCTCTTATATGGACTCAACGTGATCCCATCAGAGTCTCCATGGGGTCTCCTATAACGTTCCAGCTGATCAAACCCCACTAACACAGCGAGGGCTGGTACATCACACATCTGTAGATGCTATTCAAGACCGGAAAGGCTTTCAAAGTGTATTTAGCATCCTCTCGTTGCTTCATGACGCTTCATTACGCACTGCGCAGGCTCTCGCCTGGGGAAGTTGTGATGTATGACCTAATAAAAACCTTGACAGATCTTCATCATTTCAGGTAAAGTGAAAGCAAGCACACGAATCACACTTAATTTAAACGTCATTAACAATGTGTCCTCTCCTTCCAATTAATCAAGCAGGACTACGATGTGGCGCTTCAATCCTGTTTATTTGAGCAGCCTAATGGAGTAAAAAAGAAAGATACTTATAGAAAGATACTTTATATATGATACATAACATAGAGCACTAGGTGTGTGTGTGTGTATATATATATATATATATTATATACTACTCTACTACTATTATATACTACTCTTTGAAGTTGTATAATGTTGTTACTGAAAGAAATACACTTAATACGATTGCTTGCACTGTTAAAGGTGTTAGTTTAAGCGTCATTTTTGTAGGGATTTCAGTATGGCTGTATGAAGAAACTTTTTATATAAATATAGTCTAAAACTGTGGCCAAATGATTCAGCAGAAAGTAATGCAGTTACAGCGCTTTGAACACAGTCCCTGCGAAGGCTGCTTGATGCAGGAGAAGAGCACTGAACCCAACAGAGAGCTATGTGACTGTGTGGAGGTGATTCAGATAATCACAGGTTTGCAGTACATACAGGAGTCAAAACTGCTTTCATTCATTTGTGTTGCTGTTCTTGTTGATTTAAACAATGGTTGCTCTTTTAGATGTTTCAAGATCTTAGACAGCAGGCCCTTCACCAAGGAAGATGGCTTCAGCCTTAATCATCTTCCAGCTCAACACGATCTATAATATTGGGTTTAAAGTCTGTTTTCATAAGGCATCGACATGCAAGTTAATGCATCACACTGGAATGCAATTACCAGCATAATGCTTTATGTTCCCCAAGTCCATTTGTCAGGGACAATGAATAACATAAAAATATTAATTGAATGCCAACAGTAAATATGTCCTTGAAAAATATTGCACAGCTGCGCCTGGGGTATTTCTCCCTCGAGGAAAGACAGACAATTAAATGAAATCATTTTGAATAAATTCAGGGCGGTCTGTATTTTTTATAAACTGTAGTTTTTGACCCTAAACCATCACCTGAAAATAAAACTGTCAGCTATGTGCATTGTCCGTACACTCGACTGCACAAACGGAGACCCTGCATCACTTTCAATTTTAATATTGCAGTATTTCAGCACTCACCCAACTCAACCTTAGCAGGAATCACTTTGTTATTGCTTTTAGAATCTGGACATCCTCACATGAATACAGGGGCGAGTGTTACAGATTTCAATGCTAATTCCCACCATTCATAGACATGTCTACAAGCACGGAGAGTCTCCAACAGACAACCCCACCTGGATGTGGTTTTTTTAATGATATCTTGTTTACAGTATCTTAATTCACTCTTAATTAAGTATTTTAATTCACTTTTAAAAAGCTTCATTTGTTATGTTACAGAGCTCAATGAGCCTTGAAATTGGTTTGATTGCACTGTAGATATTTATTTCATTAGGTTTGGCTTCAGGGTTCAGCACTTGGTGATTCTTGCGAACATCAGTTCTCCAACACTTTATATCCTTCAAGCTCCTCTAATACACAGGAAACGGCTGTATGGTTATAGGAGAGTCGTAAAGAAGCTAATCGAAACATGGACCGTACGTGGTCTCAGAACGGATTGGTTACAAGCAGCAGATCAATAGATGCAGTGCAGACAACAAACGCAGTCAGGCTTAGTACAAACACAGCAACCAAGAATAAAAGGGAATGTCTGAAAGGCACTATTGAACATTGACCGCAAATTGATCTTTCACACTTTCAACAGTATAGAACTCCAGGTGAGCTGGAACCCCAGCATCACTGAAATCTGAAGCTGGTGCTTGCAGGAAACAGCAGCGACACAGCAAAGTAAAAAAGCAGCGCACTGTACCTGTGATGCTCAGTGGTGTTGCTGAGATACCAAGCTGTAAATAATAAATACTGTCCAGGTGCTTTAGTCAGCATGCTCAATTTTTCTTTTTTTTTTTTCCCCTTACCCTTTCTGATGTTGTTTTTCGTCCAATCAATCTAAACAGTTCTGTGTTCTATTTATTCAGCATTATTTACTCCACCGCCTACACCAGTGGTCCTCAAAGTCATCTGGGCATGGGCATAAATTGATCTTACTTGGCTGTTTGTGGGAACGCTGACTATTGCATAGGTTCCTATCTTAAACACTGCCTTCCCGCGATATATATATATATATATATACATACACACAAGTAAATACACATACACATATATATATAGATAGATAGATAGATAGATAGATAGATAGATAGATAGATAGATAGATAGATATAGATAATTTTTGAATAGTTATCTTCATGGTTTGCTGTCACTACAGTAGCCACTTCACTGTATGCCGTTCCAGAAAGAGCTTTGTTTCAGTTTGCAATCGCAGTAGTGGTCGATGCACTGTTGCTGTTGTCTTCCTCAGCATTTTTAGCCATCTTAAATAAGCAGTTCGTAATAGAAGACATTCCTAATGCTCTTTTCATTGCATCAAGAGGAATACTGACTAAAGCAGATGCTTATGTGGGAGATGCGAGTCATGTGACTTAACTTGCCTATTATGTGAGTTCTGGCTCAATCACTGCTGCCTATAGCAAAGTACTGGAACGGCGTGTTCCGGCTGCACTACACCACTGTCAATCCCAAACAATATTGTTGATGAATTTGTTTAAAACTAAACACAGCTGAACTTTCCACTGTAGTTCCAAAGCAAGATGAAAGACGATCTCCTGTCGCAGTGTCAGAAAAAAAAAAAGATAACTGCAAGGGGGACTTTCTATATATTGTTTGTTTCTATATACTGTTTGTTGTCACAGGCACTCCTTCCTCAGTACTGTGCATTCTTATGTTCTTTTAAATCCTCAGATTTGCAAATGAAATATCCTATTAGCTGCTGAGTAGCTGGATTCTGAATTCCAGTCCCGTTGCCAAAACTATTTTAAAACCTAAGCAAAAAAATAACAATAAAATAACCAACCTTTTCATTTTTCAAAGCTTTCTACATAATGCTGTAATGGTAATGCCTTGTTAGTCCTGTTCACTTAGAGGGACACTAACCAATTACATTCAAAGACCCATTTTCCTTTGAAGCTTATGATTGATCAAAGAGGCTCCACATCCCTAGCTTTAATTCTAGCCTCAGCAATATAGCTCTGACCTTTCTGGCTATATTGATGCCATGTTGTTTGGTTCCCTTTCCAGTCTCCACATGCACCACTAAAAGAGAACCTTGCAAGTTTTTCTTGCAACGGCGAGCATATCAATGAAGCCTTTGCCTGATAGTCAACATGAAACTAATAATACAATCTGCACACTTAGATGTACCGCATTAACCCAGACACAGGCTAGGATTCATGAGAAAACAGATGCTTTGAAAGCAGAAAATCAAGCTGATGTGTTAAACGGCATAATGGCACAAGAAGAGCGTCAGCCTCTGTGAGGGGTTGGATTCTGCATGCGATCTGACTTAGAGACAGACTGAATAAGAGGCAAACATGCATTCTGATTTAGTCTTCGATGGTCAAATGCAATGATTATAGTAGAAATAAAAAATAAGGAAAAATATCAGTAAAAAAGAAAAAACACGATATATATATATATATATATATATATATATATATATATATATATATATATATATATATATATATATATATATATATTATATATTTAAAGATATGATGTCTTATATCTCTAAAATTAAGACTCAGTCACCTTTTCTTAATACAGGGGTTATTAATAGAAATTTTTCCTTAAGAGGGCTGTCCCTGACCCAGCACTTATTCTAGTGACTATTCCCTGTGGATGGGCAAGAGAGCAGATATGTAACAAGATATAGAAGCCTGATAGTAGGAGCTTGGTTGGCAGTTGCTTATGCAAGGGCTCCACTCCCGGGTAGAAACATTGCTGTCGCACCCCCACATCTTCTCTGAACAAATTACAGGAGGAAATCACAGAGGAAAAGACCCTCAGAACAATTTAAAAACGCCAGAGCACACTCATCATATCGAATGAGTGTCATCGTGAGCGCTAATCGAGGTCTTAAACCCTACTGACACTTTGGCAGAGCCTCTTCAATGTTATGCTGCAGATACAGTGACAGGCATGAAACACACTCGTAACATACAGGCACAGATATGGGTGTGGTTATGCAAAGGTACAATGCCTGAGGAAACAAATCAAGCTGGATCACCGCTGATGCACAAAGGAGCCATTGATTCCTTTTGACTTGAAAACCTCATTATCTCATTGTTTAAACAAGCTCCTTAAAAACCCAACATTCATAAGAACGAAGAGGCGAAAACATTTCCAAATACGTTTTTATTCACTGGAAAAGCAGGATCTGAATCTGGGCACAGTTTTGTTACTTTAATTAAATTTGGTTTTGATAAGATTAAAAAAAAATGCATGCATTGCAATGCATCTGACTTGCAGGTATTTCAAAACGAAAGCAGCAAAGGGACTGGGTAGAGCACTGCTGTGTGTGTGTGTGTGTGTGTGTGTGTGTGTGTGTGTGTGTGTGTGTGTGTGTGTGTGTGTGTGTGTGTGTGCGCGTGTGTGTGTGCGCGAGTGAGGATTCCAGCTTGATTTCAGTCTCATTACAGAGAAATTAGTCTGGAAGCGCTCTCAGTTCATTCCCTAGTGGGTTGTTTTCCAATTCAAAACCCCATCACGTAAACTGGTGTAATGAATTTGCTTTTGCTCGGAGGAGGCGCTGCACTGAATAAGGAAGAGGCTTTCTCTGACACACCGGTGACCCTCAATCACTCCCCCCTGTACCCTTACCAGTCCTGGAGTGCCAGTCTCGCTGCCGCAGACCCAAGGTTAACGAGTGCTACAAAACCCTGCTGTGCGCAGCATTGGTGACGTGAACATACTCCATGTGACAGCAGATGTTACTGACCCTTCCAAGTTAAAACGTTCTTCCAGATATCCTGAAATGTGCATGACTCACATTATCTATGATGCGTATTCCACATTCTTGTATCAGGAACCCAAGTTGTCCACTGAATGTAGCTGAATAAGCCCTGGTGTTTGGTAGATTTCAGTTTGGTAGATTGAGATGTCAGATCCGTGTACATGTTTGTTACACACACAATCTAAACAGGTTTAGCATGATTTTTTCAGTTAATTTACTAAGCTGCGGTTTCAGCTTAATAAACAAAAATAAATAGTATTAGGAACTCCAAATTAACATCTTCAGCAGTATACTAACAGTGTGTTTCAAATTGTGCGCTGGATCACAAACCTCAGTAAATGGGAGTCTTTTGCACTCATGTACTGTAAGTCTATGAACAAGAGGCTGGAGCCACGCTCCTGCCTTTGACAGAGAGGGAACAGTTTTAACAGTAGAGTGCCATTTACTGTATCTGAAATCAGTCTTAGAATTACATGTGCAAAGGCTTGCTTGACCAATCATACAGACACTGCAATGATTTACTGTATTAAGTCATTTGGCTCATTTAAAGACAAACCCAGTGCTTGAAAAGCCAGTGCAGCTGAATCTCATTGATGTGCATGTGGGACTTTCAACTTGAACTCTGCAATGGGGGTGTTGTTTCTGCCCCCTCTGTAACTGTGAGGTAGCACATGGGAAATCTTTATAACAAACTTGCAGCTGCACAGGGGACAGCTGCACAGCCCCATTGTGGTCAGGAATTCACATTTCGGGAGCCTTTTCAGAAGCAGTTACCATGGTTGAAAAGGGTCATTGATTAGTACTGTAAACCTGGAAAATAATGATCCAAATAGAAACAGCCATAAAGCATTATACAAAACACCTCTACAGTAATAGGGTATTGAACAAGGTAAGAAACACGAACCTTCTCTTCCACTTTACAGGGATATTGGATACTTGGAATTCTAATGTTTTTTTTAATGGTATTCCAGAGCAGGGCAGAATTATCGAGAGGCTTAAAAGAACTAAATAAAGTACAGAGCAACTAATGATGTTTGGAATGGGTTCCAGAATACCTCTAAGGTCAGAGAGAAATGTTCCAGATGAAAGGTCTTAATTAACATGCACTCATCAATGAACAGACTGCTTCCTTCATTCAGTATCAGGTGCCTGTGCAGAAGGGACACGCATACTGTACAGCAGCAAGATCGTACCAGAATCAAAAGCTAGCCTGTTGCTTAGCAGAACACACGCAGTGTTGGGTTTCCTCTCAGGTAACCATTCGTATCGCGGCTTCTGAACCTGGAACTTAATGAACCTTTCTTACATACCCAAGGAAGTCAATGAAGTTAGGTGGTCACAAAATAACAGCTGAAGTCAAGCACAACATTCCGGCTAATGCCTTCTTGAGTGTACTAATTAAACACTGTCTCTGGTGCTATTGGTATATGTCAGGAAGGGGTAGCCCGCTGTAAGAGCTGCATATAAATGAATATTCTGTGTAAGGGTGATTGGCTGATCAAGTTGAGTAGTAACTATGTACAAGTGCCTATCGGACTCAGTTAACTAGTTAAACCCAGGTTTAATCGCCAGTCACTACCACTTCATACAGCATTAAGGATGATGGCACACCATCCCAGCAGTTTCTTACAGTGGCGGCATACAGGCCTCTGAAGCCCGTTCTAGAATGTCAGTGTATGTTTGTATAACTGTGTTCTCTGTGTAATGACCTACACAGAATATAGACGTCTCTTCACCACCTGGGGGGCGGCTGATTGCCTGGCGTGGAGTCCAGGTCAATTGGTTATGCAAGAGAGAGGGTCTCTACTTCAAGCACAAGCGCTTCTTAATGCAATGGAGCCCCATCTGTCTGATCTGCAGAGAGAGTCTGGCTCTTTTAGTGCCTCCAAACCAGGACAACCACGTTTGATCTTCAGTCACTTCCAGCAATATCACTGTATGTTAAAGTGAACAGACCCTTATAAAAGACTACCACAGTCAATTTGCAAGGTCATTTTGCATTGTCCCATGCTTTTCTAATGGCTATACTATGCATTTAGCATGGTTTGCCATGTTTTTAAATATGCTTTACCATACCAGTCAGGTCTTTACAATGCTTACCTAAGCGTTACCATGCTTTATTACACTTGGATATGTTTAGAATGCCTAGTCAGTTACATGATATAAAATGGAGACCATATCAAATCATGTGTCCCTGTGAATGAGGGTTACCCATGCTCCGGTTCCAGAGCCCAGAGCCAGCTCCGAGGCCCTGAGCCGGAGCGGAGCTCTTCCGTTTTCTGAGCTGTGCTCTGGAACCGGAGCGGAGCTGGAGCTGGGGCCAGTTTCACCGGAGCACTCCGGAGCGGAGCTGGAGCCAGGTTCATTGAGCACTCCGGAGCAGAGCTGGAGCCAGGTTCATTGAGCACTCCGGAGCAGAGCTGGAGCCAGGTTCATTGAGCACTCCGGAGCAGAGCTGGAGCCAGGTTCACTGAGCACTCCAGAGCGGAGCTGGAGCCAGGTTCATTGAGCACTCCAGAGCGGAGCTGGAGCCAGGTTCATTGAGCACTCCGGAGCAGAGCTGGAGCCAGGTTCACTGAGCACTCCGGAGCGGAGCTGGAGCCAGGTTCACTGAGCACTCCGGAGCGGAGCTGGAGCCAGGTTCATTGAGCACTCCGGAGCAGAGCTGGAGCCAGGTTCACTGAGCACTCCGGAGCGGAGCTGGAGCCAGGTTCACCGGAGCATTCCGGAGCGGAGCTGGAGCCAGGTTCACTGAGCACTCTGGAGCGGAGCTGGAGCCAGGTTCACTGAGCACTCCTGAGCCCAAAGCCAGGTTTACCAGAGCTCTCCGGAACGGAGCTGGAGCCAGGTTCACTGAGCACTCCGGAGCGGAGCTGGAGCCAGGTTCACTGAGCACTCTGGAGCGGAGCTGGAGCCAGGTTCACTGAGCACTCCGGAGCCCAAAGCCAGCTTCACCAGAGCTCTCCGGAACGGAGCTGGAGCCAGGTTCACCGGAGCACTCTGGAGCGGAGCTGGAGCCAGGTTCACTGAGCACTCTGGAGTGGAGCTGGAGCCAGGTTCACTGAGCACTCTGGAGTGGAGCTGGAGCCAGGTTCACTGAGCACTCTGGAGCGGAGCTGCAGCCAGGTTCACTGAGCACTCCGGAGCGGAGCTGGAGCCAGGTTCACTGGAGCACTCTGGAGCGGAGCTGGAGCCAGGTTCACTGGAGCACTCTGGAGCGGAGCTGGAGCCAGGTTCACTGAGCACTCTGGAGCGGAGCTGGAGCCAGGTTCACTGGAGCACTCTGGAGTGGAGCTGGAGCCAGGTTCACTGAGCACTCCGGAGCGGAGCTGGAGCCAGGTTCACTGAGCACTCTGGAGCGGAGCTGGAGCCAGGTTCACTGAGCACTCCGGAGCGGAGCTGGAGCCAGGTTCACTGAGCACTCCGGAGCGGAGCTGGAGCCAGGATCACTGGGCACTCCGCAGCTGAGCTGGAGCCAGGTGTACTAAAAAATCGTTTCAAAATCGATCGTGCTCCAGTTTCAAAAACACCAGCCTGCATTTAATTAATCAAAAACAGCTCACGAGTTCCAGCGATTTGAATAGTGGGCACTTATTAATCCGTTTAATTTCTTATCTGAAATAAATGCAACACGGCAGGCAAGACAGTAAAGAAAGACTAAAAGCTGTCTGGGAGAAACCTTATCGTGCAAACAAGGACAGCGACCACAACTTCAGTTTTATAGGATGTTCTGATTATAAGTGCATGGCCAATCGTGTGTACGGTTATTATTATTATTATTATTATTATTATTATTATTATTATTATTATTATTATTAATTTAATTTTTTTGCAGGTTTGTATTTTATTTAGAGGCTCTATAAAATCTGTATTTGGAGTTATGCCTGTTTAACCCTACTGCTGCTGTTCACTAAAAGGAAGACATTCTGAAATGCAGTCTCCCTTGTTGACTCTTTGGCGTATGATGTCTGGTTGTAGAACATCTAAACACACATTCTTTGAAAAGTCCCTGATACCTGCTAAATCCTTGGCCATGTTTCTGTTTAATTAAATCCATCTAACAGTGTTCTGTGTGCTAACCAGTAAGCCCGGCATGGCAATAGGCTATTACCAGCTCTTTATTACAGTAAGGCCCATTATAAGATGTCTGTCATTTTTATTGTATGCAGTCATGTTAATAAGTGGGTCTATATATCACCCTGGGGGTGAACCTCAACTGGATAAATCCTGAAAAGCAGCAGTATTTAGATCCACAGTTGTTTCTATGATCATGAGCATCATGTTAATTGCTGGTGAGAATCATTAAGATGGAGTAAGTCCTTTGTCAGGAGTATAGTTGATGCTTACTGCCCATTGAGCTCCAATTTCTTTTTCCATATGGGAAGCAATTGTGGGGAGTAACTGCGGGGAGTCCAAAAGGAGAACTGGATACCCCACAATTTCAGATTCACTCAGTATTGGTTGATAGTGTCATCACACTAGATCATCTTTAAACATGAACACAAAGATGTGTCAGGTTTCAGTTTCAGAATATTCCCTTCAACTGATAACATGAAACAAGCACAGACTACCTAAAGCACATGTGGGTTGCTAGGTTGTTCCAGGACCGCTCACCAATTTAAATCTTCAATTGCATTCGGTCTGAGTCATCCCAGGTTTTCTGTAAGGAGTGTGATCTAGTTTCACTCACAGCGTGAACTACTCTACAGCAGGCTTTCATAAATCACTCCTGAATTAATCATTCAAAAATATAATCATCAGAAATAAAAACGACACTACACAGACTGAAGCACGATTCAAATCCACTAGAAACAAAATTACACCTGTAGCAGTCTGCTAATTTAAAATGAATATCTGATTGCTGTGCGTTTATTTTTTTATCTAGAACGATAAAACGGTAAGAAAGCATTATTATTATTATTATTATTATTATTATTATTATTATTATTATTATTATTATTATTAATGTGTCATTCGTTCTAAGAGTTCTTATTGTACCCTGCTTTGTATCAGTGCTTTCCAATGTACATGCACGACAGACGGTAATATATGCATACTGTCAACTCATTTGTACCACCTTGTGCACAAATGCTTCGGGATCACAAAACAAACACATTTGACTGCTTAGTTATAATCGGTTGCTTTTCCTCCAGCAGTTTCAGTGAGGTATAATTAGCTGCACGTGCACAGGGTGACCACAATTGGTTTTAACTGTATTATTGTGCTGCACATCAGGGAATGGAAAGTTATTTTAGGGTTAGCTGTAGTTCGGGGTGTATAACGCAGCCATGCTTATTTACTTCCTCTGTCGGCTCACATGCATGTTACAGAACTGAGAGGTGCTTTCCATTATAATACTCAGTCGAGATTAGATGTTCTTAGGAGAGATGCTGCGGAGTTGATCTGCTGTAGTAGCAGAGCTGTGTTATATGTTAGGTCAGCCATGCAAACAAGCATGCTAAACTGAAAGTTACGATCATGCGTCAGATACATTACACAAGCAGTAATTAATAACAAAGTTGTTGCAACTTAATGATATATCGTGTTAGGAGCTCGTACTCGGACATAACAAAACACACACGAAACCCGCTTAAATTCATCAATCAAACACAACTGCAATATGAAAGAAATGTGCTTGCTCTTTTTTGCAAGTGTACTTCCTTATCCCTTAAAATAAATCATCATTATCACCCCTGTCACTGTCTGCTTCATCATATAAACCATCCATAAAATAATAATAAGATTCTAACTCTTATTGTAAAAGCAACCACCTACCTCGCTCATGGCTCTAAAGTGTAATCTCTGAGAGGGGTTCCAGTACCACTGTGGGCTGTCAGAATGAACAGTCTTCTTTTTCACAGTGGCTGGCCACTTGAAAGGGGAGCTTTTTTAAAGTATACGAGCAACTCCTCGGTGTCATCACGTTACCACCAAACCAATGAGAATGCCGTCGGCAAACATGATCACCCCCCCAGTCTCTCCAGTCGCCACCCAGCGTTCTAAAATATTCATGGGCTGTGTAAACCTATTTGAATTTGCTGTGAACGGTGCAGTAAGAAAAGAAAAACGACCTTAGCCTCAGGAAAAAAAGAGAGAAAAGCATTAATTATTCCAAAGGGCAGAGTATGAAATTATTTCCCTTTGAAAATGAAATACTAGGAAGCTCCGGGTTTTTTTCTTTTTTTTTTTAAATTTACCAAATAGAATGATTATTGCGAGACTAGCATTGATGGCTAAATATCCCCTTGTGGCCCGGTTAGAATATCTTTCCTTTCAGCAAACACCAAATATAAATAATTATTTGTGTGTATAACGAGTAAGGAAAAAAACAAACAAAACATGACCCTTTCCTTTGAAGAGCTGTTTTACTAATGTTTTATCCGCGGTGTATAATTACTATGTCCTTTGCATTTTGTTCCAGTCTGCAAACAGACCGAAAAGCCCCGGAGATCTAATCATGAAGGGCTGTATTCCATTGCACAGGAAAGCGGTGACGTGTGTACATTAACCCCCCAAAGAACATTATATTGCATTAGTACTGAACTGAACTAGCTTGCTGTAAGGAAGGGTGCGGGCAACCCCAGTCGCTTGCTTTAAATCGACTCTCAAGACCCACCTGCTGTCGTTTGCTTTCCCAAGACGCTGTGTTGCTACTGTTTCACGTATTATGTTACTATCATGTATTCTGCACTTTCCACTGTATTTAATGTACTATTTCATGTATTATGTTACTATCATGTATTATGTACTTTCCACTGTATTTAATGCATTATGCATTTTTTAAATTTATTTTTTACTGTATAGCATGTATTATGCATTTGAAGTATTATGGATTTTCTTGTTGTTTCTGCATCTTGTAAAGTGCTTTGTGATGGTGGTCCACTATGAAAGGCGCTATATAAAATAAAGATGATTGATTGATTGATTGATTGATTGATTGATTGAACAGAGTTTTAATTGGTGTATATTAATAATTAAGGACATGGTCAGAGGGAGGACAATGAAGTTGCCTACCCTTGCAATCAGATTACAGATGCAGTGTACAGCTTATAATAGCTGTCATCCTGCAAAAGACTTGAAAAGCATAATAAGCATGCATGTTTTGACAAGAGGCCATATACAGCACAGCAGTTTGGGAAAGCATGGCGAGACACAGTCTCATGCAGTGTTACATGCATTTCTCAAGGGAGGAGGAACGCAGTGCCAGCCGTGTCCCACTAGTTCAATGGCAGATGGCAGGAAAACTGATTGCAGATTTGAGGTTCGCTTTGGCATTCAGGAACTCAACATTGACAGCAAATCATCTCCTTTAAGACACAAGATCAGTCAGCTCTGATCTTCTGTACTGACATTGAGAAGCTACGAAACATTAAAATTGTCCAAAGCAAATAAATAAATAAATAAATAAATAAATGGTTTTCAAAGTATTCCTACTGCAACTTGTTTTTAACAGTACAGTGCCTCGTCATAAATTATTGACTGAGAGTGAGAAGACAGTTTCCTAGTCCAGTGCAGTCTCAATGGTGGTTCAGGCTGTGCGTGTGTGAGTGGGCGAGAGTCATAGAGCAAGTGAGAGGGAGAGAGCGAGTGAAAAAGTTTGCTTCATGTGTTCTTTCAGTGGAAAATGTACAGGGCCAGGACAAAAAATAGAAACGCTCTAAATGGGCCATTCTTGCCTTATTGCATGGCAACTATGACATGTATTTGTTCAATTATAAGAGGTGAATCTCCCAGGCTGTTGCGAGTCAGTAGCTGTTGGCAAGACGGATCAAACGCATACTGAGGATAATGGATTTCACTGCAGACATCATCCCAGCTTCTCTGAAGACTCAAAGGAAAGGTTACATGCCCCTCCAATTTAAACACATTGAGCCATATGCATAAAGCATTTACCACCATGCTAGTCTACAACCCCCTTTTTTAATTAAACGAAAAAGCAACAGAAAATGTTACAGAATTAGCAAGAAACAACTCAGGAGCTCTCAAATTACCCCCTGAGTTATTTATTTGAAGCTTTTTAGCATCAATGTTTTGGTTTAACAGGGTGGTAAATGCCTTGTGCATTTCCCAAGTAGCAAATCGGGGCCCATATGGTTGCCCATAGTTTCCAAAGACCTTGTTGACAATAGTATGGCAGGTGTTATAGACATTCATGCAAATGTAGTAGTGGTAGTAGTTTTGATACACTATTTATAGTGTATACTATGTAATTCCTTGCAACTAATTGATACATTCTTTAAATAAGTAGTTCATTCATTAATTTTTACAGAAACTCAATTTAACCAAGTAAACGTGTGCAGCAGTCTATTGATTTTACACTGAAAAGGGCTTGTAAACATATTGACTATTCTTAAAACAGCCTGACCTTTCCTTCAACCAGCATGACCAGCTAAAAACACACACATGCAACCAGACTGGGAATTTCCTATCAGAGAAATCTTGATTATCTTTGAATCTCCTGAGAGGAAGAAAACGCTTTAATAAATACCTTAGAAATGGAATTGGCTTTTCCCCTCCTGTTTAGTTAGAGCTGACTTAACCTGGTTTCAATGTACTGTCATTTACCAGGGAGGCTCCCCAAAGGAATACATGTTAAATAAACCCATTATATTACTAATATAATGAACATTGAAATATTGTTAAGTTTGGTCTGTGTTGCCATGGGACTGTGATAGCTTAAGTGATGGCTTTCTCTTTATATGGAGCAAAATGTTTTCTTAGCGTTATTGCCTTTGTCTCTGTAAAGGTGTCCAGGAAGGAATAATCATGTTTCTGTTTATTTCTATTAGAAGCTAATGCTAGTTTTCTTAATTATATAGTATTCTTGTTTAGTCTTCACTTCTATAAAAAACAATTGCATATGTAAGTAAATCTGATCCATAGACTTTCCTACAGTATGCTAGGTTTTAGATAGACAGTGAATGGCCTAACCTGGTATGATCAAATACAAAGCCACCTAACATTGGTCCTTTTACAGCTGTGCTGTTTACAACTGCTTTACTTCAAACAGGACTGAAGCAGGTGACCTTAACCGCATTGATATTGAGAATGAAGCATGGTAGAAACTCAATATGGTATGAGTGATGTCATGAGTGGAGTTTCTTAGTGGTGTGTGGTGAAAACTGACGTTCTGATTGGCTGAAACACCCTAAGCAGTCTGAAGGAATAAAGACAGATGCCTGATGTTGTATTGTGACACAATTGCTCCAAGGCAGAGTAATAAAGAACCAGGAGCAGCAGACTTTACTGCAATTTACTTGTAATAATAAAAAAAAAAGTAATCTATAAAAAAGTAACTTTTGACTATAACTTGTGACAAAATACGTATTTATATAATGCCTGACTTGACAGCGACAACAACAAAAAACCCATCTGACAAGCAATTTGTCGTTGGAAATGTCTGCTGCATAATAGAATGAAACACATACAGGTTTCTCAGGGTTTTAGTGGAAAGACGTTTGCTTCTCCTTTGCTTATTCCCAAGATCCACAGTAGCAATCCTCAAAAAGCAACACATTAGCAAGTGGAGTCAGAGCGCGTGCCAGGTATATTAGAGGCATCCTTGCATGTAAAGAGCAGATTTTCCCTGGAGGAACTTAAAAATAGACTGTCTGCTTTTCTGTGTCATAACTGGAATAGTAAAAGCTAACAGTTATTGTCAAATGACATTGTTCCAGACACAGCATAGCTGTCTTAAACTAAGAAAGGTTTTGATGAGACTAAAATAAGGATGTGCGCGGCTAGTGGTGTCAGTCTCAGAGACTCTCTCTCTCTATGTGTGTATATACAGTATACTTCAATCATAAAACATTCATTGAAAAAAATCACAACTTTGTAGACATTGACAAAAATACACAGTGGAAATCATGTGTCTGCTGGGCTAAAAACCTTTTTGCATTTTTAATCAAAAATAAATATTATGGCAAATCTGTATTCCCCTTTAGCATTGCCTATAACAGGTGGCTAAGGATTGAAAACACAGCTGGATTTTAACTCAAGAAAGCTGGGTCTGTTATATGTTCCAATTGGCACCTTAAACACAGTCTTTAGTGTGTCTTTGTCTATAAGCGTATCTCAATCGCCGGGGGGGGGGAGGGGTATTTGTCTATTTTAATGATCATACAGCAGGGGATCTCTATACCTCCACTGTCTAAAATTGTAACCATGGGTGCTGTTTAGAAGGCAGGAGCAAGGTCTCCTCCCCCACCTTCAATCAGCTTGCTATTTAAACCCGAGTTCAAGCACCATTCCCTGTGCCTGTTTTTGCTCCTCCATCCTCCTCTCCAGCACACCTGCTAGTGCACCTCCCTCTGAGGTCAGTGGAAGCTTGTTTCCCAGCCTTGGAGCCCAGGCAGAGCTGCCTCACCTCCTCGAGGACGGTTCTGAGTACTAGCACACAAGCACAAATCTATTTATTCCCACCCAGACGTTGCTCCTGTCCAGTGAATCTATTATTCCCGATTCCTCCAGGGGTGACCCTCTTATTAAAGAGATCATCTATACCGTGTTTCTTCAGGTGTTATAGAACTTCCTGCGGTGTTTACAAGAAACACATTGCTTTACCTTTGCTGTATCCCAAGGTGTCACAATATTTAGATTTTTTTTTTCATTCAATAGGTATATCAATTAGGGAATTACAGGAGAAAGAGTTTTGTTTGCTTTGCAGTGTATCTGGTTTCTACTCCCTCCTGTAACAATGCTGGTACTCTGCTTGAAATGAGTGGTGCATTGTGGGAACAGAAACGCAGCATTGCAGGAGGGAGGGATCTGGATACGATGCGATCAAAGCAACTAAGTTATGAAATTTTGCAAAAATTTTCGGCGGCTCGATTTATGACCCATGATGCGTGATTAAAAACGTCAGCAGTATTTCTCACTTAACCTTGTGTATATCAAGTGGAGATGGATTCACAGCATTTTAAATGTGAACATTAGGAAGCTTGATTGTTAAATGAGGTTTGTAAGGTCTTTGGTTCCCCATTACTGACAGCTAATCATTAATTCTTGTGGATGGATAACTATTGATAATGGTTGCCTTCTAAAAATATTTTTAAAACAAAAATAAATCAATCAATTATTTTCTCAGTGAAATTGTATGTAAAATGTGTTATACATATCATACAGACAGAAGTAATGATTCCCTTGAACATCAAATATATATAAATCAAAGCTAAATCATCCTGGTTTTGCTGTTTTGTGCAACACTGTAGCAGTCAGCTCAGCAAGTTGACAGCAGTAATGTATTATACACAAAAAAATAAAGAAACTTATTGATTCCAGTACTTGTTTAATAGTTCTGATTATGTGTTTAATAATGAATGCTTTGTTTAACTCCCTGGACCATGGCTAGTTTATTTTCTTTCTTCTCTTGGAAGTGCCACCAGCCAAGTCAGCCTTTCTGTGTTTTGATTAACCCAGCCATTTTTATAACTGATTATATATATATATATATATATATATATATATATATATATATATATATATATATATATATATATATATATATATATGCACCTTTAAATATTTGGTACTCATGATGTGATCAAATACACAGTTCCCCAGAAGCATTTTTAGTTTCTTTCAATGTGGAAAGTCTGTATACTAACATATCACATGAGGGTGGTTTAGAAGCTCTGTCATTTTATTTTGAAGTGCCCATGGATTTCCTTCTGGAATTAAAAAGCATGCGCTTTTTTTTTCAGGCAGTGTGAAATCTACAAATACTACACCTTAACAGCACGCCTGACTGATAAGAACAGAGTAAAATGATCCTCGGTATCATCTCTCATCCAGTGGTGTCTCTCTACACGCATGTGTGTTGACTTCAACAGGACAGCGCTGGTTCTCAGAGCGTGCAGTTTATGGCATAGGGCTTTTAGCAGTGCCTTTAAGAATGCATTAGACTGGCTATCAGGTTTGTGGCATAGTGACTGAGTTAATCTATAGAGGTTTATTTGGGTTGAGTTTGTAGGCTGGGAGTGGAAGACACCTGTCTTGGTAGTGCTTCTCTCCTAAAACTCTGAATTAGTATTAAAGGAGGACTTTTTCTTAGCTTATTAAGATTGCTACAAACAACCCCTTTATTGTGCTGAGAATGATTTGTCTCATTTTTTAAAATTTAGGATATGTAAGTATTTCAAGGCTATAAATAAGCCTCTGCTGTATCCTGTTACCTTTGCTGTCGGTCACATGGTCTGATTGCAGTTTGCATTATAAAATATTGACTTGCTATTTTTTGCTGTCCAGTGCTAACATGCTCTGAGCTGACTTCAAGGCCAGATATTTTGTTGTAAGCTCTAACAGCCTTTCGCGTTCATTTAACACAGATATCCAACGAAGGCTTGATCACCAAATGAATCTGCAGATTGGGGCTCTTCAGATCCTTATAACATTTTCTAATTGCAAAAGCATGGCAAAGTGTAATAAAGCATAGTGAAAGAATTGTAAAGTATTGTAAATCCCAGAGAAAGGTATATTTAAAAGCATGGCAAACCATGGTAAATGCACAGCAATGCTATTCAAATTGACAGTGGTCAGTTTTTCTAAGAAAAACCCTTGCATCTGCTCCTCCAGCGATGGTTTCCTATGAAACGTCTATAGGAGGCTAGGACAAATGGCTGGTGAAGACCGGTGCAAAACAAAGACAGTTATCGTGATCACCTAGTGTAGTGTGACGGACGGACGGATAGACAGTCCGGTGGACAGATACAATCAGAGTGAATGAGGACCGATACACAAGAGGTGACCTTACCTGTTTCTAACCCTTTGATGAAACCGGGCTCTCTAAAAAACTTTCCTTAAAAAATAAAGGAAATAAAAAAGTGCTTAGCATCTACTAAAAAAAAACCTTGTACTTATTCATTGCAGAGCCTAGATTCAATGTATCACTCCCTTGCTTGTACTTGATCGATATCAATTGTATTACAAGTGGACCTGTGCCAGTCCCACTGTCAGCTATTATATGGATGGATTGAGACACATAGGAATATTGGCACGAGGCTGCAAGCAATGCATTTTCCCTGCTTGCGGCTGATGATTGCAGTGCAGCCCTCTTGAGAGTGCTGGGGAGCTGAAAGTGACCCGCAGAAGGAGGCACCTCTGAAAGAGACATTCCAGTCAAGTCACAAAAGAAGAATTCTTCCCTTGCTCGCGACGTCTGAAATGTTCTGGATCTTCTTTTGTGCATTTTGTATTTCGACTTGTACTTATACTCAGTAATGTATCATTTACAATGAATGTACTCATGTGACTTCTAGTTGAGTCACTGTGCTGATCAGACACAATTCTAGGTTGATTACATAGGAACTTTGTAACTTCCTAATATTGAAGAGTCTAGTTAAAATAAAGGTATTATATTATAATTATGTAATGTTCTAATACCTGTAATGAAACTAATACAAGGAGGGTAATGCTTCACATAAAGCTTTGCCACAGTAAAAGCATTGCAAAGTGTAATAAAGCATTGGTAAAGCGTAGGTAAGCATTGTAAAGACTAGCAAGGTATGGAAAAGCATATTAATAAACATGGCAAACCATGAGAAATGTACAGTATATCTATGGGTAATGTATGATAAAACTGTAAAAATACCATGGTAATCTATATATATATTTCAGGAATCTTTTATTTATGTTCAAGTCAAGCAATGCCTAGTTCACTACAGAGCAGTGATGATCCCTAGTTGTCTGATTTACATATCACTGAACACATTGCATAAAAAATGAGAATCAGTGAAGATATTTATGCAGTAAATTAAAATACATATACAAATTAATGGCAACAAATCTGCGAATGGTCAAATCGTGAAACAATGGAGGAGCGCTGTGCCAAAAATACCAAAAAAATATGACTTTGAATCAGTATGAAAAGAACTAAGTGAAACACCACTCTTCCTCAAGGTTACACTGCCTGGGTTGATGCAAATGTTCTTGTTGCTTGCAGTTCGCATCTCGTGTTATATGTAAATGAGAGGTAAATAAGCCTACAGTGAGAGTGGAATGGTAGTAGACTCAGAGGATACCTAACTAATGTAAAAACAACATTTGAATGTTTCCAGAATGGAATCCTCAGACATGACACTGTATCACCCCAGTCTGAATTAGTTTGAATAAAGAACTTTTGTTTGTATGACTCAACTGGTACCAATAACAAGGCACTAATTCAATAAAACACAATTCTAATACGATACGAGCTGATGTTGCACCTTTCCTCTACAAACTTCCAGAGGAACTGTACAAACAGAGCAGCAATGAAACTAATGAAAGTTCCCAGCTTGAGTATAGAACAGAAATAGAGGAGTTACAGCTTTAACAGCATCCTTCCATCAGAAGTAGCTTCTGAAGTCCGCGCTCCTCTCGCAACTAGAATACTGCAGGTAAATAGAACGGGATAAAAAAATAAATAAATTAAAAAACTTTGTTTTTACATTTTGTCTATTTTTTGATGAATTCACTGTTAGTAAAAGGTATTTTTTGACAGATAAGAGCTGGAGTGCTGGAGACTAAACCCTTTTTTCACAATCACGCTAATGTTTGAACAATGCCACATGTATGCCTCCTAAAATAATTCCATAAATCTTACTTTCAGTGGGCTGCCACTCAGAGGGATTAACAGAAACATGTATCATGACAAAACACTTTTTAAAACATGATTTTTGGAAGCAGTATGAGGACAGCTATGTTTAGCAGAATGTTTAATATGTCACAATATGGAAAAGCATGAAATTCTGTTTTCCTGTACATCACATGAATGGTTTATTTTCTTTTCCATTTATGAACACTTTAAACACGTGGACAACAAAATGATTTACTGATGTTTATATATATATATATATATATATATATATATATATATATATATATATATATATATATATATATATATACACACCACTCCGATGAGAACTGTTAAACTTGAGCTACTGTTTGTGCAGGATGTCGATTCCTCCTGTACTAAATGGTCCAGGAACATCATCACTGTGAAGAGAATCTGTTGGACAGAGAACTGTAATGGATAGCTATCCTGCAACCGCTTTTGACTTTATTGTTAGGATTAAGATAAAGGTTTGGAAAAAAATAAAAATATAAAGTACTTCCCCTTCACTGCTTGTACTCCCTGTGGTCATTCAACTGTAATGTTCTGGATTCACTGAACAGGAGCCATCCCTTCAGGTCCTTCAACGCAAGCTGCACTGCAAATCCACCTGAGCTTGGTTCATAGCGGGCGTACGCAGGAGAGAACCTTTTAAAAATGTTGGAGATAATTGTTTGCATGGATCAGTTATGCTGAGTTTGAGGTTGAGTCTGGAAAGGAAAGGGCAACATGAAAGGCCCTTTAATGGGAAATCACTGACTGCTGAGGAGGCCACTATGAAAATCAGAAGCAGCCATTTGGTTTATGCTCAGGACAAACACAAAAGAAAGGACAGTGAGATGAGGAATTAAATTATTGTATTTGTTTTGTCTGTTACTGCCAAGAAGACGCCAAAAAAAAAAAAAAAAAACTTCTGGAAATCTCTCAACACTGTAATATTAAACCCAATAGTGTGTTTTTTGGCTGCTGTTTATCAGTAATTACATTTTTGGCTAACGTGGAGGTTATCAGAGCTATCCAGATACCTTCATGTTAAAAAATAACACCAGTCGTAATTTCCAAGTCAGCACTGTTAGATTAAAAGAGAGTGGGTTAATGTTTAATTATTGCACCGTCTGAAGACCTTGAGTTCTTATGTGTAGCCAATTACATTACTGAAGACTGTCTTTGAAGATTACTGCAAGCTGTTTTTTATCAGCTGTGTATCTGTTGAGTGAAGCAGAGATGTTAAAGTACTTTTAAAACTCCACAGAGGGGGAGATGACATTACTAATGGTCTATCCATAACCATTAGCGAACCCCCATTAATTATTTCTGATTCCCTCCTCCATGATAATTATCTCTGGCGGAAAGACACAAAAAAATATTCACCAGGGAGTCAAGAGGAGGTTGCCTATGTAGATTCCATAAACAATGTCTGTTTAGGGTATGGGCGCTACTATACATTTAAAATGATCTATATTAGTAATTAGTGCAGAACACAAAAACAAAAAAAAACTGTTGACAAACGTGGTACGTGAAATTTGCCGCTCGATTTATAGTGCGGCTCAAAACTAATAAAACCAAAGTGACTTCTAATCCCAAGCGTTGTCATCAGTAGGCCTTCATTTCCCCCTGGGAGTTCTGTATTGAATTGCTGGGACTTTTTCAGAAAGGGTTACGCAGACGTGGTGTCAATGTGTACCAGAGAAGAAAGAAAAGTCCCTTTAATTCATGCAAGTTGAGCGTTTCATTATCTGTAAATAATTGAAGGCAATATACAGTATGAGTGTAAATATGTTGATCCTGCACGGCTTGCATTTCCCTGACTTAATCTAATCCAATCAAATCAAATATTTTAACTGGGTAAAAAAAACAGATGAAATGCACTTAAAACACAGTACTATAATACCATAGGCAGGTGGATTTCAAACACATGGACACCAATTCATATGAAGTTACATTGGAAATAGATGCTCTGTTCCCAAACAGGCAGTTTAAATTACTGTTAATGTGAAATTCACATTGCAGTTAGTTTAGCTATTGTACCTGGAGCCATGTTAGTAATTCTAGCTTCAATTTGGTAGCTCTCAATACATGTCAATATTAATTAGAGGAAGTGTTAATGTCCTGCTTGTTGGGGGACTGGATAGCAATTGTACAATCTGTGTGAATGACCGTAAGGTTAGGGTTTGGGTTATGTGTTGATTCTCTTCTAGTGGCCGTTTCTGGATCATTTCGCCGAGTTCGAATAGGCTTTTAGTCATTTATGGAATTGCAAGCATCAACTTGACTGCATCTGCTTCTTGCTCCCCAGGCAGCTAATGGTGTAATTGAACTAAAAATAAAAAAAAGAAACAGAGAAAGGATAAGTATATTGGAAACTGGGACAGCTGTGGTGATTCATCATTGTGTTTTTTTTTTCTACCGACTGAGGGAAGTGAATGTTTGTAGCCTAGTAGAAAGAAGTAATTAGGAGAGACTCGATTGAAGTCTTTAGAAGTCTTTAGAAGCACTTGGCAAAGTTTTTAAATCAACCAGCTACTAGGAAGTGGACATTGAATGAAGTTGTGGGGTGGGGATCAGGAAACTGGGTCATAGAGAAGGTAGACGTACTGAGGACAGGACATGCAGCAGCAAGCGAAAGACAGAGGCTTTGGAAGATACATGTGGACCAACAAAAAAGCTAGAGGTTACTATGGGTTAGTTACCAATTCAAAGTTTGTAATAAGGAAACAAGCTTGACTGGTAAAGACTAAACAATAGCCACAGTGAAAGTCTCGATTGAACCAAACAAGGACCATCAAGGATTGGGAAAGGAGTATATCCGTCTAGCAAAGAGCATGTTCCGTATGGGAGATATCTGTGATAAAATATCAAAAAGGCTGCATTCTCTTTCATTACAAAAACTCAAGGAAAACTTGGCAACCTTTCATCGTTTCTTGAGACAGTTTTATCTGAAAAGATTTGCAGGACAAAAAATACAATATTGAACACTGTTCAATGGCTAAAAATGCAGGAGGGTTTGCAATACAAATAACCCACAGCGCAGAACAGAAGCAGTGTTTTGGAGATTGTTTTTAGAGTACTTAACTGCTTCCTGTAACAAAACAGGGGTACACTTCAAACTACAGCTATAGTACATACAGCTGTGGTCAAAATTTCACATCACTGAGAATTGTAGGATTGAGACATAATTTTAAAAAACTATATAAACATAATTTAGATATTTTATGGAACTAGCCTGTCCCCTGTTACCTGTCTTCCTATTTGTATTACCCATGCAACTCCTATTTCTTTAGATAAAACCAACATTGATCCCCCTGGTCCCCATTAAAACTGTCTGCGTATCCTTGGTAATGTACAAACATATACAGCTGCGGCCAAAAGTTCTGCATCACCTAGAAGTTTAGGGTAGTGACATAATATATAATTTAGATCTTTTATTTAACATCATGTTATCAAAGAAACTACAAAATGATATCGCAGAAGTCTACCAGAAGCCATAAAAGTAGTACAGTATTTCAAGTTAGATTTCAAAATATTAACATAATTTCAATATGTTAATGTAACTTTATTCAGCAGGTTTCATTCGACTTTATGAAGGAAAATTAGTTCATTCTATAGAGTGATACAAAATGTTACTGTGTAGTTAATGTACCTGTATAATGTACATGTATTTTAGCACAAAGCTAAAGAGCCTGTATTTGTATTGAATATGTTTTCTGGACTCCTCTGAAGTAGTTTGGCCGCTGTACTGTTTTTGCATTCAGGGGCAGGTCTCCACTGTTCAGTGGCTCTGTTCAACAATCTTCCAGCATTATCAGGACTTGCCCCAAGCACTGCCTCGGCAAAAGAGTAAAATAATTTAAAACGCAGTTACAAAGCTCCTCTAAAAAGTTCCCAGATGCAGTTTATTTTCAACCTACTGTTGATCATTGAACAAGTCTGAACATAACCACAGCCAATTTACATGTGAATTCTGTTGCTGTATCTGCTATTCTGTAACACAAGGCACTGCCCTGCAGAGAGTCGTATTCACCTGGTTCAAGTTTTTACAGCTTTAACAGTGTTCTCAATTGGGTCATGTTTAACTCCTGGACATTTGCCTCGGTTCAGAAACCAAGTAATAAAGAATTCAAGCAAAGCGACAGGGAAATACAGAAGAATGGCAGTATGATCCCCTTCCCCACTAGCTAATATAATAAATAGTGCCAGGCGCTGCCTTTCTAATGGGTACTGGTTTACTAGTAGTGAACTGAATGGTAAAACAAAAAATGTGAGAATGGCTTTACTAGTGGTACTGACAGCTGCCACAACACATTAGTGATACAGGGTAATCCAGTGCTGCAAAATGCACAGGCTGAGCAAATCAACCCTTGTAATAGATCAAATTTAATCATTTTCAGCATAAAATCAACTCAAGGACTGTTTTAAAGAAATATTCAGTTTATGCAAGAAAGTTTATGTGGCACATATTTTGGTATATGGTAGATAAAAGCACATGTATCAGCTGGCATCTCGTCTCAATGGCTGATGTGCAGATCTGTTTGCCCCTGAAGGTTAATGGTTGTGCCTTGCATCTGTGTACCGCACTGATAGATGGACAGGGGTCTGGCCCTTCTCAATGGAGCACCGGAGTGTTCTGGAGCCTGATGTTGCACAGCAATGGGCATTCCTGCAATGGACATTCTGACAAACTGCAATGGGAAGATTGTGTGCTGCCTATACATGGGACATGTCCTGCAGATTAAAGTTTTAGTGCACAATTGCATCCTTACATTGTTGAAATAGACCTTTCCACTGTTGATTGCAATGTGCCTGTTTGTTTTGTAATCAGCATTGATGCAGTATATCTATATGTCCTGCCACTTCTTTTCCAGAATTGACTCTGGAAGATTACATCATCACTGAAGTCTGTATTGGCAGCCAAGTCCAGTAACAGCTGAGATTGAGGACTGTTAAAGAAGCAACTTTATTTACAGCACATGCACCAGAGAAGAGAAATTTAGAGATCAAAACCTACATATATCTATATATATCTATATATCTATATATATATATATATCTATCTATATATATATATATATATCTATCTATATATCTATCTATATATATATATATATATATATATATATATATATATATATATATATATATATATATATATATATATATATATATATAATTACATTAACACATTTAAATAAAATCTTTGGAAACAATGCTGGATGTTGATCAAATCAAGGGTCAAAGAAAGTTAGCAAATGTATTGAGATGATTATACAGGCCATGGTGTGATATGAGACCCGTTCAACATATTGTACCACTAACCTATCTGCTCACACATTAAACAAACTGCGACCAACTACAAAGGGCTGAAGAGGATTTGAGGCCAACAAAATGAAACTGAAGACTGAGCATTGCAATTGTAAAAGAGCAGAGGTTAACAAGGCTGCCCCAGGCCTTCATAACTGCAGCAGTGGGATATCACTACAGCATATTACTCCAGATAGCAGACTCTGCCCCACCAGCTGAACCTGAAATGACTCACAGGATACTGTTACAGCTCTATTTAAACATTTAGACAGTGAAGGCATTCCATGGAAGGGATTTTTTCCCTCTATTTAAGCACAAATTAAAGGATCATGTCTAAAATTCAGTGTACTCTTTTTTGTTTTTTGTGCGGGAGTTGTTGTTCTTAATTATTTCGAAAGGTTTAAAAATTCAGGGCAGAGACTGGGCACAAACCGGCAGTTATAGAGGTTTAAACTCCATCTAACCAACAGAGGTCTGTGCATGCATCTCCCTGGCTATCGACAAACATTTATGCTTATTTATAAAGCTTTGATACATCTTCATAGATTTGTGACCCTGAATCGTGTAGTCAATAGAGAAATCTGAGTCTGCTGGTTATTGCTTTCAATGAAAAAGGATTGATTTTTTTTTTAAATGTTTTTTTCTCTCTAAACCACATCTTGTTTATGATGGATACCAACAGATATTGGGTTTCTAGTGACAAAATGGGCTAAACGTGTATGAAATGGACTAGCCAAAGCAATCGCCCCAGCAGAATTATGATGTCAGTGAATGCAATAGAAGGCTGATGCTCCCCTATGAAATCCTCCTCTTTCCAGTGCTCAGGGGCGAAGGATGCTGGTGACTCCAGAGGCTGTTCAGCACACTTGAGTCCTGGCTTGAAGGTTACAGGATTGTATGCAGCCTTAAAATAGCCTTTGCATCCCAGTACTCCATCAAACCAATACCATGCTGACCAGGTGTCAGATCAGATAAGACGAGTCAGGTGAGATGTAAAATAAGGGCATTGGCTTTGCAAGGATTAAAGATTTTTGTCTTGTCAGGGAAGATCAGGGGAATTGAGCTTATTGTGCATTCTGTAAAAGTCATCCGGGCACTCTGCTCCACAAGAAAAGGGAAAGGTGTGTTTTCTGTGACAGTTGGGTCAATGTGTTTTTGAGGTTATAAATGAATTAAGCACAGTAACTAATTATTAAATGCAATGAAAATGGAAATCATAAGCATTCAGCAGACTTTTATCTCAGCGGCACTCAAACTCTTAAAACAATTATAATGTCTAACCCAAATGGAACGCTGGACAAGAGGCAGGATTTCAGGACATTATCTGCCAGTCAATGCCTGCTACTGTAAACTCATCACATAAATTCTCATGCATTGGTCCTCCACATCAGTATGTATATAGTCCAACCGTTCCTGCAGGTCATTACATCTTTTAGTTAACGACCTCAATCTTGGACCTTAATGTTGAAATAGAACTACATTTATTTTTTTTAATCCCAGCATCTGACATGGATGTTTTGTTTTTTTTTAACAAAAATGTTCAATACATTTTTTGATTTTTGTGTTTGAATGTATGTTTATCAGATGAGATTTAAATAATGTAAATTACCAAGCTATTAAAACAGCCTCCATAGAGAGTAGGGTTCTGTATGTGCCCTCTGTTTTAATGGGGAGCGAAGACATATTGGCAGAACGGCCATTGTGTTATGCAAAGGTGTAGCTTCAATGGTGAAGCTTAAACTGCGTGGCTAGTACAATGTCATAACGTAAGTTAACATGACAGACAGGCCGGCCATGCCCTGCCAGCTTAGCTCTGCTTGGTTTGTAAAGGCAGACCTTTTTAAATATCCCTTTCTCAACTGAGTACTTGTGAAATGGAAAACCCTACAACACCAGTGAGACCTACAGCCGGTAACATTAGTCTGGAAAAACACAGAGAAGGGTCATGTAATAGGCCCCTAATGTAATGCTGGCTTTGTGTGGCTCAATGGAGGGGTGGGGGTTTAATTTATTAAATAGAAGACATTCAGAAGACTGACATGCTCTGTGTTAAAGAAAAACAGACAACTGAGAAGATGCAATGGGTGCTGAATGCAGTGTATGTCCCTTATAAAAGTTTACCATAGTAAAAGCATAACAAAGTGTAATAAAGCACACTGAAAGCATGGTAAAGCACAGGTAAGCAATGTAAAGAACAGCAAGGTATGGTAAAGAACATTAATAGACATGGCAAACCAGGGTAAACTATGGCAAATACATAGTATAGCCATGGGGAAATCATGGTAAAACTGCAGAAGTGTGCAAATACACAGTGGTGAACCTTTATAAAGGGTGGTACTGAGCAAACCAAGCTCAAGGGAGGCTATTTTACAAGCTTTTTATTCCAATTTGTACATTATTTGTCTGATATAAATTTATAAGAATTAAGTAAGGGATGTTTCTTGTTCTGGTTTTGTAACCGGGTGTCCTTTCAGAATAAAGCACAGCGTTAATGTTAGCATGTTCACGTTGTTATTGGCCCTGCACACCTGCAGATATATAATCATTTACCCGCAGACAGACTGTTTCCGACCAGACTTTATATTTGCATCTTTGCTGCCTATTATTACAAACAGTGCAGCAACAATAAGCAATTGCTTTACAATATAAAATACAGGGACTCCAGTGAACTATTATTGTTTGTCAAGGCATAAGGCCTGATTAATACAGTACACGAAGGCCATCAACAGTTTGTTAGGCTCTAAAGGCTTCTATCATGATCAAACACCAAGGGACTGGCTGGCCTTAATAAAGCCAGTCTTATTATAGCTGGGTCTGTGGAAACAGACTGATGGAGATTGGTTAGAAGGCTTTACTACTGTACTTCCTTTTGTGGAGCCAGGATTGATTTTGGAACAGACCCATCTGAAAGAAATTGCTGAATAATTTACCAAGGATGGATTGATCTCTACTTATGGCGATGAAACAGCATTTAATGTTAAACACATTAAGGGGAAACACCAGGGTTAAGTTATCGTATCAACGGCTTACATGAGAGATTATACATAACAGTGCCCATTTTCAATTTATATACCAAATTAAAGCAGAATAAATGCCATGCTGGCAGGCCGCTAGGAAAGTGTGTTGTGAGGTTTCCACTACAGTGTTCCATCAGGAGAGCGGTAATGCTTTCTCTACAGTCCTATCCACTGCAAGTGTGGGTTCCAGACTATTGATTAGTGTAGTGTCTTTGTATGTCTGCCAAGCTTCTTAAGACTTCTGTCTTCTGCCGATTCCTTTATTAACTGTTTTTGAACAGGGCAGGGGGAGGTTGTCTGTATATGCAACTAGTGCCAGGGCCAGCAAAGAACAAGTGATCTTCCGCTAGCTATCGCTGCCCCCTGTGTCATGCATTTCTTTTTTTCTTGTTTCACGAAGCATAACTTTGTATATAATTATACCTCCTCCCAGCAGAGGGGTGGGGGGTGGGGGGGTAGTTGACTAATTCTAAGTGAAAATGTTCACTTTAATAAACAGCTCTCTTACTGACTTGCTCCCAGTTCAGAGCTGAGCTGGAGCTGTTGCTGTCTGTACACAAGGTGGCGTGCAGATTACAGTTAGCTGCTTATTGATTAAACAGTTTTATTACACACATGCAAACTGAAAGTGTGAATGGGGCACTGAAATGACTTTGGAAGTAATATCTAAGTAGCTCAATCTTTTCACTAAACAGAGCCCTACTGTAGCAATCCTGCAGTGAATATTCACAGAATACAGCATAACATTAACCAGTGTACCATGACCCATTACTACAGCACAGCTAGCCTGACTACACAGAGTGCCAATGCAATTATTAAATCAGAAAACTTGATTATAGACACACAACACATGAGGGTTTTTTCTTTTTCTTTTATTCAGGTATATACAAAACTACTTAAACTTTGACAAATATTCAGGTATATACAAAACTACTTAAACTTTGACAAATATTTAGTAGATTACTGTCTTACAGTAGACAGATAGTATATACTTAATAAAGTGGATTTAAACGGTCCAATTACTAGTATTTCAGTTTAAGAATGGGAAGGATGGAACATGCTGTACAGGCCTAAGTGCTTTGCTAACGCTGTATCACATTTTTAATTTTGTAAAACAAGCAATTATAATCTGTATTTCTGCATCTCTGTAAACATCTGTACTTCTATGCTTTGTTGTAAAATGCAAGAAAGTGAATGTTTTAAGATTGCCAATGCAAACCTCAGTTTTTATAAAACACATGACCTGAACCTTTGTGTGTGTGTGTGTGTGCGTGTGCGTGTGCGTGTGCGTGTGTGTTTCTTATTTTTATTTTTTATTTTATTCAGGTCGTAACATTTTTCAGTTTCTGAAACGGTGCTGTCAAATCCTGATCTCTTATTACAAATTATTATTAAGCACATGATATCCTTTTCTGTCAATATCCACCAATGTTTTCGGAAGCAGGCCACTGAAAACAACTTCTTCAGATCAAGTTTTTCAGTTTCCTTCTGCATCTGTATTTGAAACCTGTCTCAATTTAACTTGATTTGCTGTGACACCCCTCGAGATGCAATTCCCAACAAGAACACGTGGCCAGAAAGAGGCTGTGTGTTTTTTAAAGAGACCTCGCTCATTTTTTTCCAGATGACACACTGTTGTGACGAGACATCCCTTGATTTGGTACAGTAGGAGTGAGAGTGTCATACAAGGCACTGAAATGGTTAATCAGCATTGCTGATATCTCCATCAGCCCTTACTGGGAGGCTCCAACGTCCCTAGTCTCAGAGATCTGTCAATTGTTTTTTTTATTGTTTGTGTCATTCATTCTAATAATGCATAATTCATTTAAATTAGATTACATTCAGTTCCACAGACGGAACACGTCCTATTTGCATCCTCAGAGATATTGAATAAAATATGTAAGATTAAAAAATCATCTGTTTTTAATATAAATGTCACAGACGGCTAATAATGTGTTTGAGTTTGTGCATTAATTATAATATTGTCCATAGACGTGTAGTTTTAAATAATTAATCATTTTGATAGTTGCCTAACAGAAATTTGGTGATGAGGCAGTTGTATAGCTATGGCCAAAAGTTTTGCATCACCCTATAGAATTAAAAACAATGCTTCATAAAATTGCATGAATGTTACGTTAACATATTGAATTGCATATGGCTTGGTAGTTTTCCAGAACGAAAAAACTGACAAATTAAAAAATGCGACATTTTGAAATCTAACATGAAATATTGCTATTCGTTACATGTCATTTTTTCTCCTGATCATTGCAATAATATTGAGTGCTTCCCAGTGCTATTACTCAAATACTTTAGGCTCTTCAATTCTAATTACCTGCCATAGACATATCTAACATGGGCCAGATCTTTATAGAAGCAGCTAGTGACGTTGAAGACCCCATAGCACTGGGTATCTAGTGAAATGATGTCACCGGCTCTCATGTCTACCGATTACAGGCACTCTTTACTTCTCTTGTCCCTCAAGTCCTGGCCTGTGTGGCAATGCTTGCAAAGCACCCAGTTTGTTTAGTGCAGACCTGTTCCGAAGAAAACAGGTCTGATGGCCTAAGAACCCATTCCAATAGGTGAACTAGTGTAGACCAAACTGAGTTCCATATTCACAAAGCCAATCAGCAATCCAAGGTAAGGTGGCCCCTCTCTAAACAACCGTCGCCTGTCTCATTTTCTTCGGGTTGACTGGATAGTGTCCCTTGTTATTTGTTTGAATCACATGAGGAACCTGCTGAGAAAAAAAAAAAAAACAGGTCAAGAGCCTTTGGTCATAAAAAGAAATGATTCAGTGGTATTTTGCCATCGTGACTGGCACGGCTTCTCTTTCCACCTCTCTGATTTTATCAAGAATTTTGTAAACTGTGCTGTTTATATTTCTGTCAGTTTACGTTTGTCATTGATGTGATGCAGTTTAATCCTTGGAGGAAAAAGGAAAAAACAAGGAACGGAAACTCACTGGGAATCTCGAACAGCCCTCGAAAACATAGGAGCTATACAGAGAAACATAGGAGTTATATAGAAAAACATAGGAGCTATACAGAGAAACATAGGAGCTATACAGAGAAACATAGGAGCTATATAGAGAAACATAGGAGCTATATAGAGAAACATAGGAGCTATATAAAGAAACATAGGAGCTATATAGAAAAACATAGGAGCTATATAGACAAACATAGGAGCTATATAGAGAAACATAGGAGCTATATAGAGAAACATAGGAGCTATACAGAGAAACATAGGAGCTATACAGAGAAACATAGGAGCTATACAGAGAAACATGGGAGCTATACAGAGAATACAGAGAAACATAGGAGTTATACAGAGAAACATAGGAGCTATATAGAAAAACATAGGAGCTATATAGAGAAACATAGGAGCTATATAGAGAAACATAGGAGCTATATAGAGAAACATAGGAGCTATATAGAAAAACATAGGAGCTATATAGAAAAACATAGGAGCTATACAGAGAAACATAGGAGCTATATAGAAAAACATAGGAGCTATATAGAGAAACATAGGAGCCATATAGAGAAACATAGGAGCTATATAGAGAAACATAGGAGCTATATAGAGAAACATAGGAGCGATATAGAAAAACATAGGAGCTATACAGAGAAACATAGGAGCTATATAGAAAAACATAGGAGCTATATAGAGAAACATAGGAGCTATATAGAGAAACATAGGAGCTATACAGAGAAACATAGGAGCTATATAGAAAAACATAGGAGCTATACAGAGAAACATAGGAGCTATATTTTTTTTAAAACTTCATTTTTAGACATCTGACAAATGCATTGAGAGGAATCTCAACAAACTGCTTGGTTTTTGCATTTTCTTAGCAAACAATATAAACAAGTGGAGTATAGTGAAAAATATTTGCCCCATTAATAAAAGTGACCAGCAGTGGACAATAATACCCTATGAACATTAAAACATAAGAACCCATAACTGCTTCCATGGAAATCTGCAGTCTGCAGTTATCACTGGACACAATAACAGAAATTAGTTTTAGCTGTGAGGTGGCATTCGATTTAGGCAATTTGTATTTGGTTGGAAATTGTGGGTAATATTTATAAAAAATAATAACAAAATGACACAAAGATATATAAATACAAATAATTAGGAGAATAAATCAGCTATGCATTTTTTCAAGTTTGATCTGGTGAAAATATTCTAGAATGATTAAACTGATCCTTAATAGCCCAGTGTGAAGAATAAAAGGTATACAGTTTATAAATGTTTAAATATATTGTCTGTAGCTTACAGAATTATTACCACACCAGTCGGTTACATTAAAGAAATGAGCTGATCTGGCAAGCCTGAACTGTGCAGAAGCATTGAAGCTACCACTATGATACAGAGGATCTTCTAAAGTCATTAAACAAGGGTACCTCTAAGGCAACTGTCTTATTGCCCGTGTCACGACTGCCCTGGGACTCCTGATTGCCTGTTGAAGAAGGAGAGAGTTTTACAGTAGGAGTTTTACAGTAGAGTTTTACATGCTGTAACAACCTATCTATATAAGTCATGTTTTTCTCCATAGTACAGCCGGTAGTGTATATTAATTAATAGCATTGGTTAACATTCTTCAGTCATCAGTCTTCATTTATATTGTTAACCCAGCAGTGGGTATACCATCATTGCAGCAATGTAAGATCCTTACAAACGCCTACCTGAAATGTTTTCTGCAGAAAACCCTAAATTAATCTTCCCTTGAATTTGCGGCATCTTGGAATTTTGCTCATTTGGGGATCTGCCTTGAGAAACTTTTCTATTTAAAGAAACAAAAAAGAAAGCAGAAATAGTAGAAATTCGAGCCAGAGCTGTAAAGAAGCTGTAATGGAGCCAAAAAAAAAAAAAAGTGGGTTATTAGATATCTGACATTAAAATCCCGGATGCTCTTCTGAGGTGTGCGCCTCAAGGACATTTTTATAGCGGCCTCATTATAGAAATTCCACCTTGTTCAGGCTTGCTCAGAGACAGCCACATAGGTAAACATGCTCATGCGACTTTATTAAACATGCCAAAAACCCAGAAGTGCATTATTAGGAACACATATCATGGAATAAAAATAAATATTCTGCACATTCTGTCTGTGTAAAGTATTTCTTTAAGACATGCAATATTTACAGAAGGAGACACTGGATATAAGCAGCTGGTTTCAAATTGCCAGTGTTTCTGAAAATGCACTTGCCTCATTTCTTCCTGATAGCTGGACTCTGAAAGAAAATGAAATATGGTTTCAATATAAAGCATAACTAAGCACCCTGTCTTCTATTCATAAGGTTTTTGGAATTAAGGCAAAATAAATGGTTTTTAAATCTGGGGGGGGTTGAGCTGTATTATGAGATTACCGAGACAGTATATTTGTCTTGCTCTTCCCCCATGGTCCCTTGGAATGGCTGTCTACAATATTTAAATATGTGGCGAGTGTTATTTGTTTCGAGATGTAGATTCATAGCCTGGAGGCTATGGAGTGTTCAACCCTATTGACAGTTCATGATTGACGAGGACAGCAATGTATCACTCCCTTTGCCAGGAAAATGGTTTTACAATTGCTAATTTGGAAACCCATATAAAATAACTTGGTACAGTCTATTGGGGACAAAGATATTTAGACTCTTTTTGAGAATACAAATTCGCACTTCGGAGTCAGATAATGACAATATACAGGGGCTGCTCTTTACTATAGTAAGTCAATTGCACCGTACTCTGTTGCCAGAGAGGAACTTGTGATCAGAATGCAATGAGAATGCAAGCAAGTTCCTGAATCTCCATTTTGCAGACGGTTGGCATTCTCTCTATGTTACCTGCGCTGGCTGACCCTGACATCTATGCTTGAAGGAGCAAAAGTCAGAGTCTTAAAACATCTTCTATGACATATAATGCTAGCCATTAGTTTGGGGTTGTTTCTCGGTTTCTTCAACTATTGATTTATTTTTTATTTTTTAAAGATATGCACTTCAAAATTCATGCACATTAACTGCACTGTATGTATCAGGAAAATACATAATGTGTGGGGTTCCACTCTCCCAATTACAGAATACTCTGCTAAAGGCATGCAGTAAATATTTGTAAATGATAACTGCAGTGTAGCTATGTGTAGTTAATGCACCTGTAGTTTGAACAGTGTCCAAATAATTAAACAGATTCAGATCAAATTCAAGACAGTGGACAGGTGAAAATAAATTTTAAAAGAAGAAAACTACTTACTTGAGCTTGTTCTCTTTTTGCAGCAGAACACAATTCCAACAATGATGAGCACTATTAAAGCCACCGCAGAAAAAGTAACAGTGACGGCTATCAAGACAGTTTTGTCATTGCTGGGTTTGGCATGTTCTGGAATAACAGAAGCAGCCTAGATTAATACTAATCAGACAGCTAAATGTACTGAATATCAATGCAGCCTTTCTTATAGTGACCAAGCAGTTCTGATAGGGGTCAAAGCCCCCGGTGTGTTTGTGTCCACTTGACACTAAACACTAAATCGAGGGGCTTCGGTGCAAAAGTCTGAAAACTACAGCTGATGAAAGCAGGAAAATTGGTCAGCTTGCATTAGAATGATATGGGACTCTATTTGAAACTAGCGTAAAGCCAAAGGTTATTCTAGAGAGGATTACAATCCTATTGATGCTATAAAACTAGAAACAAGCTACAATGAACAGAAATCAGGTTTTTCCCTAAAATAGCTTCATCAGATTGTAGTATTCTGTGCAACATGCCTTTTTAGATATGAATTAAATTATTTTCAACATTAAGATCAAGGGCAACAAAAAATCAATGATTTCATTTCTTTGCTTAAAACAGTGGGAGTTTTTACACCCGTAGGTATTTAATTCAATGTTGTAAGGTTTTCACCTCAGTGTTTGAGGTCAACAGAAATGGCATTCTCAACTCCGATCACCACTCTCTCTGTATTCTCAACTCCAGTAACCGCGCTCTCCGTATTCTCAACTCCAATAGCCAAGCTCTTTCAGTATTCTCAACTCCAGTAACTGCGCTCTCCGTACCAGTTCAGTTTCCTGTTCTGTACCTGGACAGGTAAATGGCTCACCTGCAGTGACTGTCAGGTTGACAGTGGTGGTCTGTGGCTCAGGCAGGGCAGGGATGGAGGCGACACATACTATTGTGACATCACTGCTTGGAGCCAGTCTAAGAGTACTTGTCGTGTCGTAGAACTCAGTACTGAGAGAGCTGCCTGTGGTGTAGTTCTGAGGGTCAGCCCAAGTCTTGTTCAACATCCAGGTGATCTTTGGTTCAGGGTACCACTTTGAAGCCTGGCAGACAATGGTCGTGGAGTGATCCTGCAGCACACTCAAGCTGTGATTTGTAATCTGTAATGAACCATTTACTGCAAATAAAAAGACAACAGGGACACTGTTCTATATTTATTGAGATTTGAAAATGCATAACATTCTGCTCTATTTTTTCTGGTCCTACCTGGTTCTTCTAAGAAATCTGGTAATTGGAAGCCCATCTTACACCACCACATTTACAACTGAAATCTATTTCTCAAATTATTTATAAACTACACTTATATAATAGAAAAGTTGCAAGCGGAAAAAAAGGAGCATAATCCCAGACTTAAGTTATTAAGGAACTACTTTTCCCATATCTTGATTCCCATGTATTTCAGCTCAAGGCTATTACCGCCAAACATTGTGGTCTGTAATCCTCTGTAACTCCCTTGCTTCAGTAAATAAGCAGTTATGAGTTAGTGGACTTTTTGAAAATTTCAGGAATGACAGCTTGTGATCCCACTGTTTGAGAGTGCAGCTCTGGAGCTGAAATGTGAATAATCTGAAAAATAAATTCTGCTAAGAATTAAGAATCTATGCAGACATGTGTACAAACAATTCTGCAAAAGCTCTGAGGCTAGTTGGGGACAGACACACTGCATCATTGTAGACTGAAGCACTAAACAGTCTCATAATTATGGATCAGCACCTCAGTGTGAAAGCATCAGTGCAGAAACTAGTTTCAGTCTATCATCAGAGGGGTCATGCACCTCATACAATAAAACCATACCCAGATATCCCTATACAGCTGGAATACATACATTTGAAGAGAATGCCCACCCCAGCTCATCTGCAATGACAATGCAACGGAACAGCAATTGCAGTTCTGTTCTGAGGTGCAATGAGGTTTCTGTGTGGCTTTGCACTTGTGTTGCAATCAGCGCTATCCCGATAGTGGGTTTCAAGCGTCTCATGCAGAGAGCTGTATAAAAAGGGCAGCGTCCCCTATAGAATTCAGTCTGTCCTTATGCATTATTTGCCAACACTGGTTAATGGTTGTTTTGTCTTCATTCAAAATGTTTTTTGTACCAATGCGGTTATGGCAGGGGTAGCTAGAAAATGAGCATTTACAATAGTGTAAAGATAACACAAGTAAACCTATAAAGAAACATATACAACCACATTAACTCCCATGTATTACACTGTGTAACAACATTTTTTTGTTATTGGGTAGTAAGTGTTATTTCCTAATTGCTTATGTCTCAAAAGTATAGAAAATGGCTATTATTCCCCACAGACTTTGTAAATACAGTATAATTGTAAATCTCAAAAAACTACTCACTTCTAAATCTTTTGTAGTCATCTTTGTATTACTTTAGTATAAATACATGTTAATTTGGATTCATATGTTGTTTTTTTCTGACTTTATGTGAACGAAAAGACACACATTTGCCCATTTTCCCATTGGAAATAGTGATATTTGAAATATCACTGTCCTGGTCACAAAAGCAAAGTTTGTGGGGAATAATAGCCATGTTCTATACTTTTGAGGCATAAGCAATTAGGAAATAACATTTACTACCCAGGAACAAAAATTGTGTTACATAGTGTTATCAGTGGAAAAGGAATAGGTTTAATAAAGTAATAAAGCAGCAATGCCAGATAGATTAGACACACTGTCAGACTATTGCTGGCACATGAGATAGCCCCAGTAGCACTCTGTGAGCTGCGTTTGAGTCTCATAAGGCTTCCGCTGCATGTCAGTCGATCATAGCTTCTTTCCAATTTTAGCATATAATTCATTAGAAACAACAATCTGGTAAAGGGCTTTGCCTACACAGCTCATTTAAAACGTTAAGCACATTTAACATTTAAAGCATCGATCATAAGCTCACGTTAATTTGTACTGCGTTAGACAGCACTGTAACAAGAGGAAGGCTTAAGTCGAAGCAGCTGTCTGTTAATATATGCTGGGGTTTTAAGCTTTAAATTTTGAATAAAGCTTGTCCATTTTTTGTATGTGTAATGTATTTTTCTGCTAAAAAAAGATGATTAGATCCGATTGTGAAAGCTATTGGCTGTGGTTTTGTTTTTTATAAAGCACTCTGTGAGGCCAGCAGAGCGCTGTGCAAATGTAAGTCTGTACTGTGTTGAATTGGATTGCTAGGGCAGCACATGAAGGGATACAAATAAATGATAGCACTTTGCATAAAGTGTCTCTAATTACTGTGTGTTTACTTAGTAGTTACTTAGTGAACACAGGTGTACTTGCACATCACTATAATGTTATTATGCATAGTTACAATCTACTAGTCCTGTATAAACCGTCATATAAGAACATAAGAAAAGTTTCGATATGAGATAAGGCCGTTCGTCGCATCAAGGCTTGTCACTCCTACTGGGGAATCTAATCTG
Organism: Polyodon spathula; assembly: GCF_017654505.1. Taxonomy (NCBI): domain Eukaryota; kingdom Metazoa; phylum Chordata; class Actinopteri; order Acipenseriformes; family Polyodontidae; genus Polyodon; species Polyodon spathula. The sequence goes on from NC_054563.1 coordinate 2,848,519, forward strand.
AAAGCACCAAATCTTTTTTAAATGTCCCCAGTGTTTTAGATCCTAATACTTCACCTGGTTGGCTATTCCATGCATTTATAACTCTCTGTGTAAAGAAGCGCTTTCAATCTTCTGTTCTAAATTTACTTTTACTCAGCATCCAGTTATGCCCTCTTCTCTGTGTGCTGAATTTGGTGCAGTGTAAGCATAGTGTCTATAGCAAGGCTTCCTCTTGGAGAGACTGTCTTGATAAGTGTTGGGTTTCCCTCTGTTTTATTTTTTAAATCTCGGTACGGGTAATGAAAAATATTTTATTTTATTCTCGGCATTATGTCAGCAGGTATTTTTCTGGCCTGTTTCCAGCTCCCTGCTATATATTCTACTGTTTCGAGACCCCTGTAAAAATGGATCGAATCATCTAGAGGAAAAACCCTGCTTCTTCTGAGGATTTGTGGTTCTCATCTGCTAATATGTTTAAATGAATGTACCACAAATCTCCTGCATGCTTGCTGACTGTTCGTCTGAAACGCCAAGATGCACATTTAATTAAGAAAAAGGCACTGCTTAAGGAAAGTTCTTCCACTTCTCCAGCAAATCATTTTATTTAGCAAATACACGTGTCAATGGATATAGTCAGCACGAACTTATAGCACCATCAATCAGGAGACCCAGTAGGTAATGTATTGCAGTCAAAAGGGTCAGTGCCTTTTTATATATATATATAATTATTTAGAAACGTTTTTTAGCTTAGTTATAATTTTCCAAAATTGACAAAATGCTTTAAGTACTGAGTAGAATTAAAGATAAAGTGCATGATAAAGCACATGAGCTGTGAAAGAATAGTGTGGTCGGGGCTCCCCTCTGACCATACGAAGAACCTGTGGAGTTAGGGGAACTCTAGGTCAGGGGAATCATTATCCCCCCCCCCCCCCAGAGGGGACCACCACAGAGGCACGCGTCATATCAAAAAGTGAGGAGGAGGAAAAAAGCTAACGCAAGAGAAAGAGCTGAGCTGTGACTGGGTTTAAATAGGGAGTCAATGATGATAGACAGGTGATAGCCCTGGCTCACTCCCCCTGAATTTCACTTAAAGAAAACCAAATGAATGAATCAGTGGTTGACACGGATAATGACAGACAATAATTGAAAAGTATTTTAGGTGGTATTAGAGATTGATATAAGTGGTGGTAAAAGTTAAGCGAACTGAACCGCTGAACTGTTGAAAGCTCATATTCTTATCCCATCTTGGCTGTCTGAATCCTTTCCTATTGCAGACGGTGATTCATTTTATTTATGGCTTCACTCCCATCTAGGAGACTCTTTTTTATTTAAGTGTCTCTCTGAACATACTTCAGTCTAATTTTCTTTCCCTATATGAATAAAGGACGGCAGTAGAGCTGTAGCAAATACATGTACCTGCTACCCAAACCAGACGAGTGCAGCTCGGACAAAACATTCCCTACAGCCACAGCCAAAAGCTTAGCATCACCTCGAATTTCAGGGTTGAGACATACTTAACAGCAAAATACAATATGAACATAATTTTGATCTTTTATCTAACATCATGTAATCAAAGAGAATACAAAATGATATTGAAAAAGCCATAATAGTAGTACAGTATTTCATGTTAGATTTCAAAATGTCACATTTTTCAATTTTTGTTAGTTTTTCATGAAATATATGGAAAACTACAAAGCAGTGTGCAATTCAATATGTTAAGGTAACATTATTCAGCAGGTTTCATTTGACTTTATGGAGAATGAATTAATTCTATAGGGTGATGCAAAACATTTGGCCAGAGCTGTACATTCCTAGTGAGCGGTGAGGGAGAGAGTCAGCATGGTACTCACTGAGATGATCACAGCGTGGTACTCACTGAGATGATCACAGCGTGGTACTCACTGAGATGATCACAGCGTGGTGCTCACTGAGATGATCACAGCGTGGTACTCACTGAGATGATCACAGCGTGGTACTCACTGAGATGATCACAGCGTGGTGCTCACTGAGATGATCACGGCGTGGTGCGCACTGAGATGATCACAGCGTGGTGCTCATTGAGATGATCACAGCGTGGTGCTCATTGAGATGATCACAGCGTGGTACTCATTGAGATGATCACAGTGTGCTGAACGTACCGCTGTATGTAGCTATGAACTTCACAGCTATGTTACTGTTCACAATACAAAAGCATAATTGTTGCCATTGTACTGATGACATGACAGCACCAAAGGCTTGGAAACATAGCAATACAACTGTAGAGTAAAAATGACCAAAATCAATAGGATTTTTTTCTTCCAGTGCAGATATAGTGAAGGCCTGTAAAGCCCAGGTTGAAATCTTCAATTGAATTGTTTTATTCTTTTACTGCCGCATCCCCTCAATGATTTGAAGCCATAGTGACGATTCTATATGAGCAGCTCAACAGCAGCGGAAGCAATCTCCAATGGAGGTCATAGAAGTGAGTCATTCGCTTCTTTATTGATATGCACATACATACTAATCATGGTCTGCAATGTCAAATGACAGCACAGCCCTGACAGTTTATTGCAAATTAAAAATCTGTCCAGAGATTCAAATGATTAAGCTATATTTAAAGACGCAGATAGAGCGATAGATACAGCTTGGGCCAAAGGTTTTGCATCACCCTATATAATTAACTAATTGTGCTTCATAAGGTTAAATGAAACCTGCTGAATAATGTTACATTAACATAAATGAAAAATGTAAAAATTTGACATTTCGAAATCTAACATGAAATACTGTGCTACTATTATGGCTTCCAGTAGACTTTTGCAATATCATTTTGTAGCTTCTTTGATTACATGATGTTAAATAAAAGATCTCAATTATGTTGATATCAGGTTTATTATTATTATTATTATTTATTATTATTATTATTATTATTATTATTATTATTATTATGATTATGTCTCAATCCTAAAATTCTAGGTGATGCAAAACCTTTGGCAATGGCTGTAGCTAGATAGATAGATAAATAGTTTTTTAAGCTTGTCAAGGTCACTGTTTCGGGTCACACAGTTTTTTGACACAAGCAACTCTGCAGCAACAACTTGGACAGCATGCATTGTATATGAGAAGAAGGCTCTTAATATTGTCCAGGCAGCTTTCCTTTGATATGCTTACATTAACAGGGAACAAAAACTGGTGTGACCCAAATAACAGACTACCTTAAAATGCACATCGGAAATTTAAAATTAGAAACTACAGTATGATAATAATGCTTTTACAAAGATCCCTCATGACTATGAGCTCCCCAGCACTGCTATCTTATCTGTTCCCAGCGCACAGGGGGTTTAGGCGTTCATTTGACCTATGACCTTAATGCACTTAAGCATATGTCTGATAGGTGACACTAAATAAAATGATCAAGACCCAGACATTGCCTGATGCAACCCCAATGTCATTCATTCTTATATAGGGTTTCCAAATGGGCTGAGCAGCTTACTACAAAGGGAATGGATAAAAACACAAACCTTGTACTGATAAATTAGCTTCCTTTGTCTCAATATTTTGTAGGTCACACATCACCACCCCACTGTCCTGAAGACTGACTTTGGATATGATAAGTTCAGCGGTGAAGGCGTTACCCTGCGTATTGTTCCGAGAGGTGAAGCGTGGATTTGTTACGACAGGTCCTGTCGCGGACAAAATGGTCAGTACTGTCCTGCCATTTAACAACCAGGTCATGATTACCCAGGGTTCAGACAAGGTGCAGTTAAACAGGGCATCGCTGTTGAGAAGAACAGCAGCGCTCTGGGGACCCTGGAGGATCTGAGAATAACCTGGGGGAAGAAATAGATTTAAATCCAAATTAGATGAGCTGTAATATCCAACATTAGGATATTGTAATTACTGTACTGTGGATTTCACATTCAGTATTAAAGCTAAGCTATGAATTCACTGAATTATATTGTTATTTTTATATGTGTTGCCATTGATGAGACAACTTGTTTAGTTGGTTTACCTTTACATGTTATTGCAAATTCAAGGCAGTTGTGACAGACAGACAGATAGACACAAATGAGAGCTTTAAAAATTGCTTAGGTGACACTTTCAAATAATGACCTCAAATTCACAATGAATCCCGACTGAATCCCACAAGAATAACACCTGAATATCTTCTGCACATCCTGGGGTTCTGGGGTAATCCGTTTTGAATTCAGCCTGTTAATCATGTGGATTGAATTACCCATATTCATTCCATGTTCCTTTGTAACAAACGATGTAGACCACGTGTCATCACAATGCCCTGGTGGGCGAGTAAGAGGGTATGAATTAATGAATTCATTAGGAGGGGAAAGGGGAAGCTAAATGTTCCTCAGTGTTAGCGTAGAAGATACTCAGGTGTTATTCCTAGACGGAATTCATTGTGAATTTGCAGTCATTATTTTAGTGTTGCTGTTGCTTATTTGTTTTGTCCATGCATTATAAACCACTTTATAACCGAATGCCTTTAATGAGTCAATAATGTGAGTGGCACCCTCCTTTTTAGCAATCAAACTCTCAGACCTTTTCAATTTTTCTTTTTGTCGTCAGAACAGATGACGTAAAAGTAAACTATGGGAGTGATGCAGTGCAGATTGTGACCTGGCAAAGAACCGGGGCTGCCCGTTTCGAGGGTGGGGTTGAGCTTGTGCAGTTTCTGTTTGCTTGGGTGAGGTGTTTACTTCAGTCACATTAATCTACTTTGGTAAATAACTAATTATTCTAACACGTGCAACTAATGAGCCTTAAACCAGACTTTAGGTACAATCTTCTTCTTCTTCTTCTTCTTCTTCTTCTTCTTCTTCTTCTTCTTCTTCTTCTTCTTCTTCTTCTTCTTCTTTGCACCTGTATCTCTTTTCCAGAAACAGGGGTCTACATTGCACAGCAACTGAGGGCAGAATAGCTGGTGGTTTATTCTAATAATAGCTCATTCTGAGCCATAGTCATGTTTTTTGCTGGGACTTTTCCATGACCTGAGAGGCAGTTGTGTTTTGACAGTCTCTCAAAGATGAACTCTGGCTTTGCCATTGATTTGATATATGCTCGGCTCCAACTCGATTCAGAGCAGCATGTCTTCAGTTGTAAATGGAAATGACTTTAGCGCAGCACAAGCTGCTGTTGAAACCACATCATATCAGTTTAAACAGCTATCGGGTTACCTGATAAAATCAAACACAGTTGATGAATGGAGATGGGTTAAAGCAGCGTGTGAAGACTTTAATTATTAGGAGAAGGCAGGTTCAGATTAATAGGAGGCCAGCTGAAGTATGGGCACATAAATAATGCTTGGCTAAGATAAATAAGCAGAGGATTACTGCATTTAGTTTTGTTCCCTGGTGATGAGGTCTTCAATTTAAATGTCTTTCCTTATAATTGGGTTTTGTAATTGCTTACGTGTGAAACAGAATATGCAATGTCCTACAGTGAATAGAGGAGAGAGTTTCACACATTTGCATTTTATCTTGAGTATAATCCCTTTTATTAAAACAGCTCCAAAGAGACACAGCAGCAGTGAACCTGCCATATTTGATCCTGTATGATATCATGGGGGGGGGGGGTAAAAAAAACAGTGTTATTGTATTGAACTTGCCGTAGAGTAACAAAATTTGTTAATAAAACAATTCATTAATGCTCTGAAATTCAGTCGGTAATACATAGTAATATCTTTATATAGTGCCTTTCATAATGGACCACCATCACATAGCACTTTACAGAGGCAGGCTGTGAACTGTGCATTGTCACTTACAATAGGACATCGATTTAACATCTCATCTGCAGTATGGAGCACAAAGAGGTTAAGTGACTTGCTCAGGAGCACACAGTGTTAGAGGTGGGATTTGAACCAGTGACCTTGTGGTTACAAGCCCTGGACTTTAACCACTGGACCACACTGCTGATATCAAAAACAGGTCAAGTACATCACTTCCTGTCTCAAATGACTAGATAATGGGAACTCAATCAAAATGCATGTTAACGAGATCAATAAAAATGAATGGAAGCATCATCTGTTGTTATGGAAACTAGTGCTAGCGTACAGGAAGACTGCTCTCCCACCAGAGCAGCCAAATGAAAATCAAACATAATGGGAACATCTATTTTCTGTATAATTTGTGAGCTTCATTTAAAATTGTGCATTTTGGCACGCAGAATGTATATTTGTTTAGAATACTTCACATATAAAATGCTGATTTACAATTATCTGACATGCGGGGAAAGCTTACTATGCTTACTATATACAGCTCTTCTAATGTGCATTTTGCAATCTTTTTTTGGTTCAAAAGAAAAAAAGACCTTTTTTGTAGATGGGGCGGGGGGTAGAGGGTGTAAGCCATCTATGTAGACTTGGTTAGAATTTATTTTCATATGTTGATATCTACTTTTGTACATAAATCAATATTTCAATCAATAAGTGCCATTGGTATTTGCAGTTGTTAGTTATTATACATGTATACCATGCATGTAACACATTATTACATATTTATTACGCTTTTAAAATTACAATAGACCTCCCAACCCAATACACAGTATATTTATAATTGTTGGGTGAATTCCTCTCCAATCATGTTGAATGCATTTTCTCTGGTTGGCTGCTCTTCGCTCTCCACTGTGATTAATAAGCTCAATATGATTAGAAGTAGCCAGCGAACAAAGTTGATTGTTAATACAGTATTATAAGAACATTTTATATGCTTACAGATGTGTAACGGTGAAAGTGTACATAAAGTGTGAGGGAAGTCTGACAACATTACAAATACATTTAGGCAAAATCCATGTCAATGATCTGTTGCCTGTAAGGAAACTTTATTGTAATAATATATGTAGTATGCCATTTTCTAAACAAAGATTTCATTATTTACTTTTAGTTTTTTATTTGTATAATTCTAATCAAATCTACAGTACAGGTGGGCTGTCATATAATGTATGTAGATAATGCATGTCATATAATTCAAAGATTGAATTATTTAAGACCTTACCTAGAAATGAATGCAGTAACACAAGCAGGCAGCCAGTGCTGTGCATGGTGTCCAGGGTATTCTCACTGACACCCTCAAAGCTGAAAGGCAGATTAAAAAGGGGAGGCATTTTAATAATTTATTCTCTAATATTTTACCATGCTATATATATATTGAGACCGGGTATCTTATATGCTGTGCATGTACATTATAAAAGTGAAGTGTGTGTACAACCATGTATCATATATACACAGCTGTTCAAAGCACTACATACAAGCAGGTGGTATCCAGGTATATCAATGTTACAAGCAGGTGGATGTTTTCCCTTAAAACCACTGTCTTCACCATTCAAGAACTTAGATATATGTATATATGTATGTGTGTATGTGTGTGTGTGTGTGTGTGTGTGTGTGTGTGTGTGTGTGTGTGTGTGTGTGTGTGTGTGTGTGTGTGTGTGTGTGTGTGTGTGTGTGTGTGTGTGTGTGTGTGTGTGTGTGTGTGTGTGTGTGTGTGTGTGTGTGTGTGTGTGTGTGTGTGTGTGTGTGTGTGTGTGTGTGTGTGTGTGTGTGTGTGTGTGTGTGTGTGTGTGTGTATCTGATTGATATTCCATTTAGGTAAAACGTTAAAAAAAAACGCCTTTTTCTTAGGCTGCTCTTGGATAAATGAAGATTATGAATAAGCCAATTATGATTCCTCATGAAACTCAAATGTTAACATTGAACTCGCGGAGGGGATTTTTAATTAATCAAATTCCATCCGCACTAATGTAAAAAAATTCAATATTAACAGTGTCAATCTCTTGCATCGTTTCAATGAAATCACTCTTATCCAAACACAGAAAGGTGCTCCTGGATTTCCTGCACACGCCCCACGTTTGGATTCATTGGAAGTGACCATGAATGCAATGCTAGGGGTATGACTAAGCTTTAAAGCTGTAATAAGATTTCTCATCAGCCCTGTTCGAATGGGATCAATGCCCGGCTTCGCTGAATCCACACAAACACCCAGCAGGTCTCTTAATTGCATTATTAATGCAGTTATGTGTTCAGAAATGCCATTTGAAATAAATACAGAAAGAGGGATACTGATGCAAAAGCTGCCTGTCAATGAAAGAAGGAGCCATTCACCTTTAGGTTGGCAGGGGTCAATCAGTCACTTTGATCGGATTAGAGCTGCTAAGGGAGTGTGTAAAATTAGTTCATTAGGTCTTGTCAGTTCCATTCGCAAACCCCCATTGCTGACAAACTACTGTCTCACAATCCCAAATCTCATGTTCATATCACGTAGCTGTTTCAACTCAAGGTAGCCCCTCCAGCACAGAGCTGAAGTGTAGTCATAGGGACAATAGACCAGTACCAAATTAACATCAATGGAAATGCAGCAGTGTTACTACATCGCATTGTAACGCAAGGGCAGTTACATTGGGAAGAGCCGTTGTTAGATTGCTACCACAAGGGTAACATTTTCAAATGACCACTGGTACCACAAAGCTAAATATATATGAGTTATGAGCCATTAGCTTGTAAATAGGTGGTACCTTTCGGAGGGAAAACAAAGTGCTTTATTGGGGGATGGGGGGGGGGCATGATAAAGCTTGATTTATAGAAAACGTGCTCACAATGAAATGTAGATGAATTACTGTACAAGGTGTATAATTGAGATAGGATAGATAGGAGACCATTTCCCCTTGGTTAAAAGCAACACACTCGCCCTCGGTGGAAATGATCAGCTGCCAAAGGAAAACTGCGAGGTGCTTCATCAATAAACTGGAGCAGTCCATCACATTATCGTGGGAGCAGCAGAGCACTGATAATGTGCGACTGTATCAGGACCAGTGTGAAATATCTGTTCTGTATTTCTCCATGATGTTGTTGCTGCTGCTTTTTAGGTTGTGGTCTGCTCACGGCTCTGATAAGCTTTCTTCACAGGATTACAAATGGGACAAAAATTTCTGTGAAGGGTGAGCTTGCATAGCGTGTGGAGATGGAATAACGCCAGTGCTGCACCTCTCCCACAATGCAAAAGAGGATTGGATTCTCCAGCTTTGACAAGAATCTACCTTTCACACACACAATGAAATATAGCGTTACAAATGTATGCTTCAAACAAAATACCAGCATGTTTCTTTCTTGCGATTCCTTGCATGGTGTTTTCACCGGCATACTGGCTATGGAAGTCACAATACTAGACCATGGCAACTGTACAGTGCAACAGCACAGTATCGCTGAATAAATACATGATTGCACTTACCTTTGCTTGTATGTTAGTGATCAGTAATCCTGGTGGTTTGGTTTCGGCAGCTTCCACACATGTTATAATTGCCCTCTGCCAATCACCAGCAAACTGACGTATCTGTGTGAAGGACCTGTCTGGTTTTTAGGGCAAGAACTTCAGTAGGATTTTCAGTCTGTGTAAAAACTATAGAGACTGTAGCTCCACTAGTCCCTGTTCTTCTTTTAATATGAAGCGAGTTCAGGTTAAAGTCCACAGCCCTGATAATGATTAATGTGTTTGAATCATGTGTAATGCATGTGAACAATAACTCCCATTGAGCTTTCACTTAGCAGCTGTGTGAAAATGATCTCGGATTATATTTAGCTATTCGCTCAAAATATTCTACCTAAAACAAACAAACAAACTTCCAGTGCACAGGGAAACCACAGAAAGAATTGCTTTTATTTACTGAAGCCTTGTTTAAGACTAAAGAGCTGTTATCGTGTCCGTTTTTTGAAATTTCATTTTTGGTTAAACTATGAATGGGTCGCATTTTGAAATATAAGCGTAGTACCTTCACTGTAGCTTCACTGTACACACCTCTTTTTATATTGTTTAACACAGGTGCTTACAAGAAGCTGGCTTGATGTGACCCTTTGTTTGATACATGTCACTAATGTATTGAGTTCCAGTCTCACAATCACAGAATGTAGTGCTAAGTTCATTTGGTAAATATTAGTGAATGGAACTAACTACAGAATAACTACATGTAGTTACTGTACACATAGCCCAACGTGTATCTAAATAAATAAATAAGTAAATAAGACCATCAGGTACAGGTACAGGTGGGTAACACTTTACACTTTACAATGTAACTATGAGTTGTTACAATGTGTTTAATGTGCAAATCATTTTACATGAGATATGCAAGTACACAAGTGCATTAGAAAAGGGTTCGGGTTCGTGTTAGAGTAGTTTTAGGGTTAGGTTGAGGGGGTTGTGGTTAGGGTTAGGGTAGTTTTAGGGTTAGGAATAGGGGTTCTGGTTAGGGTTAGTTCTAGGGTAGTTTTAGGGTTAGGTTTAGGGGTTGTGGTTAGGGTTAGGGTAGTTTTAGGGTTAGGTATAGGGGTTGTGGTTAGGGTTAGTTCTAGGGTAGTTTTAGGGTTAGGTTGAGGGGGTTGTGGTTAGGGTTAGGGTAGTTTTAGGGTTAGATGAGGGGGTTGTGGTTAGGGTTAGGGTAATTTTAGGGTTAGTTTGAGGGGGTTGTGGTTAGGGTTAGGGTAGTTTTAGGGTTAGGTGTGGGGGGGGTTGTGGTTAGGGTTATGAGGGGGTTGTGGTTAGGGTAGTTTTAGGGTTAGTTTGAGGGGGTTTGGTTAGGGTTAGGTTAGGGGGTTGTGGTTAGGGTTAGGGTAGTTTTAGGGTTAGGTGTTGGGGGTTGTGGGGGTTAGGGTAGTTTTGGTTAGGTGTGGGGGTTGTGGTTAGGGTTAGGGTAGTTTTAGGGTTAGGTGAGGGGGTTGTGGTTAGGGTTAGGGTAGTTTTAGGGTTAGGTGAGGGGGTTGTGGTTAGGGTTAGGGTAGTTTTAGGGTTAGATGAGGGGGTTGTGGTTAGGGTTAGGGTAGTTTTAGGGTTAGGTATAGGGGTTTTAGTGGTTAGGGCTAGGGTAGTTTTAGGGTTAGATGAGGGGGTTGTGGTTAGGGTTAGGGTAGTTTTAGGGTTAGGTTTAGGGGTTGTGGTTAGGGTTAGGGTAGTTTTAGGTTTAGGGGTTGTGGTTAGGGTTAGGGTAGTTTTAGGGTTATGTTTAGGGGTTGTGGTTAGGGTTAGGGTAGTTTTAGGGTTAGGGGTTGTGGTTAGGGTTAGGGTTAGTTTTAGGTTTAGGGGTTGTGGTTAGGGTTAGGGTAGTTTTAGGGTTAGGGGTTGTGGTTAGGGTTAGGGTTAGAGTTAAGGTTGGGGATAGGGTTAGGGTTCAAATGTTCACATCATATACATAGTAACTATGCATAATAACATTGTAATTATGTGTAAGTACACATGTATTTACTAAGTTACTACTCTGTAGATACACATTAATTTGAGACACAATGTAAAGTGTTGCGCACAGGTGGAGCATGCTGTGGATGATCCTCCAGAATGTACAAACAGTATATCTGTGGTGAAGGGCTCTGAACTCAAATCAGTGTTAAAGGTGGAGCACTCTAAACACTTCATAATTAAATGATTTACGCTCCCTTGTATAACATATGGGTATGAAAATATATGCATGATCAACTGATGTGTAAATGTGTATGCAACTGTACTATATGTGTATTTAACTATGTATATAATTTTTAATGACATCTGTACTTTATCTAAATCTCTTACACTGCCTTTGTTAGATGAGTATTTTACTGAATAAAACCAATTTGAAACTGAATTCAAATCTACTGTGAGGTGCTCAGCAGCTGTAATAGACTGCAGTCTGGAAATCTGAGCTTGCAGCTGTAGGAGTGCTTTTCAGAGGTGCTCTCTGTGTGATGTCTCACTCATCTGCTTATAGAAAATCTATTACACATCCTCTGCATATGCCAATCCAGTCAGCTTAATCCTGGAGGCCACACTCTCTGCTCTTGAGTCTTTTTTCTGAATCCTGAGGGGAGACGCTGATAAAGACTTGCTCGGCCGCTATCTTTTGTTATTACTACAGTGTGTTTAATGTTCTGTTTGTTGTCGCTGTTCACAGTGTATCGAATTGAAATGATTCCTGTTCATGTTTCCAGGGCAAGTTGAAATGTCAGTTGACATGCTTATTGAAGGCTTTGAGCACCACCTTATGCAGGTCTGTTGCAATTCCCAGTTTCTAATGTATTTCTACTTCCATTCAATATATATACACACACACACACACACGCTCAGCGGTTTTAATGCAGCAGTCTTGTTACTGCAAAGTTGGGGGGCGGCAGCTTAAACCATTTTTTGAGAAACCTCAGCAATGCCTTTGTCACTCACCTAAATGTACAAGGATGTACATTGTTTTATCTCAAGCCGGTTAATTGAATATCAATAACACACCCAGATGAAGTGTTGCTGAACCCTGTAAAGGGTTGAAATATTCAGCTGTTGTCTTTAAGGTTTTCTGAAAACACATTTTTCCAGTGTTTGAATGACAAGGCACTTATTTCAGACTTTCCGAGGTGCAGTGGTTCTCAAAGTGGGGGGCGGGACCCCTGGGGGGCCATGGGAAGGTTTCTGCAGTAAAGCGACTACATCATAAGCAGACTTACTGTATGTAATGGCAATAGTGCATTGAAGGAGATCTTTTACTGAAAGGGCTTAAGTATTGTGATTAAAGTGATTTTACTGATTATATATATAAGTAAAAAAGAGGGCTACCACTTTGCTAATGCAAAAAAAAAACACACACACTACTCTGGAGAATTTTATTATAACAACATTTTATACAACTAGGAGATTTGGCAATAAACAAAACAATTCACCTCAATACATTACACAAATATGTTCTACAGTAATATCAGTGCTCCGGGTGGAAATGACCAGAGTCCAATTAGACAACACACAAAAATCCACATCTGCAGAAGCGCTACTGAGATTATAAAAGAGACCTCTGGATAGATTATGAGCCATTCCCATTGAGTGTCTTTGGAAACCGTGAACTAATGAACTGGGAACCAGAGACCTTTTTTCTTCCTTTTCTCCAATTTGGACTCAGGAGTTTCCACCCCTCACAGGCATTTAACAATGTGAAGCAAACACTGCAGTTTAGCTGTGATAAAAGTGCATTGAATAGGATCAAATATATCTGACTTATTACCAAAGCATTTACTCTATTCTTTAATTAGCTCAACGGTAAAGTACAAAACTGAGAGTGCAGTAAATATGGCCCTCAGTATTGTTATTGGTGCAAATATATAGTATATTACTAGTGGTGTTGAAGCAGAACGTACTGCAGAGAACATCTTTAAACCCCACACCCTAACACTGTTGCACTACCCTTGTGGGTGGCCTGTTTTTCCTTTTTGACATTTGTAGCAAAACTAGCGGTTGCTCTGGTAATCAATAACATAAAAATAACTAACTAACTAACAATTAAGAACAGGAACAGCAAAGCAACAGATGTTGCAAACAATGACCGAGTAAGTTTAGTTTCCAAAATGAGTCAGCATTTCTGTTTTAAGTTCACAGCGGTTCTGTAACACTGTGCCTGACCATCTGCTCCTAATAAATGCACTTTTACTGCAGATCGCTCTGCCATTGTTCTCGTATTGGAAGTGGCACTATGTGAAAAACACGACACACTGAGGGTAAGATTATCCTTCCAGGGATCTAAGCATCTGCTGTTTTCTTAAGCAGCCATGTGGTAAACAGGCTGCAATCCATGATCATGCTGAAAAGGATTTTCTGACAAACAGGCTGCAGCTGATAAGAAAATATCCTTGTCTTTTCTTACAGCCTAGGCTTGTGACGGTGGAAAATTCTGTGTTTGTGCTGTGTAGATTAGAAGTGTGTATCCAGGGAGCAAGTGTTGGGCTGAAGGGGCTTCTGTTTCCTGAAATACAAGTTTAAGGATTTAAATGACTCCTAATTACATTTTAATGCAGCATTTAAATTGCAGTAGAAAACGGTGCGTCAACGTCAATATTCTGACTGCTTCATTCAGACACTGATTATTTTGTTGTGCATTATTAGTGTATTAGTACACCCATTTCTCCTCATTTCACACCTCAATGTAATGTGATACGGTTGTTGTTCTGTGGCCCTGCATTTGGCTCCATATAATGAAGCGCCTGTTGGGGCTTACGGCTGTACCATACCCTGTAAGATTTGTGCTAATAATACTATAGGCATGGTTTATTGTGTTTCTTACTTTACTGTATTTCACTGTGGCATACAGGACTTGGTTTACTACATTATTAATGATTGGGCTGCTGCATACAGTAAATATATAAAGAACAGGTACATTTATATGCATACACTAGTATCTGACTGCTGACTTTCTTTTCTTTCTTATCCTGTAGCACCACCTTCTGGTTGAATATTGTACTGCGACAAGCAGTTAGGCTACACCACTTACCTTAAAAATCTTTGCAAGGGAAATGCACTGAAAAGCATAATTAAGATTCTCTAGCTGCCTCGCCTTGTTCTTCATCCTATCAGAAGAAAGAAAGGATGCCCAAAATATTAAAGACAGCAAGTACTGTAGCAGGGAAATTAAACTAACGAAAAACGTTTTTTGTAAATTCTAGAAGCAAATTTGAGCAGGCAGAATAACTACTTTTAAAAGTAATATTACAAAAAATATCTTACTATCCTGTACCATTAACCCTATTAACAATGGAGTGACACGTTTTGTTTTTTAATGGTCCTGTACATTGATGATGTGCTGGTCTGAGCCCCCAAACCAGAAGAGCCTGAAGCAGACTCAAAGAAACTTGAAGTTCAGCAAAGGCAAGTGATTGAATCAATTCAAATACGCTGGACACATGCAAAGTGCAGGTGGACTAAAAGTGGACAAAAACCACAGTGGAACCTCTCAGAATTATGCCAGCACCAGAAAACAAACCAGAGGGGTGGGTTCTTAGGAATTGTGACACCATGTCACTGTAATATACAGGACATCCACTAGCTGGCAGCACTGCTTACAGAGTGCTACTATTATAAGGACTCTGTGTTATAAGAGGTATTTAAATGACACCAATCGAGTGATCCAGATCCTGCATATTCAAGTCATCATGATTACTCATATTAATAGATCTACCATGTAATAAAAACAAGGTTTATAATACAGATTTTTTTCCACTTTATCCATAATTTAAACCTCAATCATGTAATCCATACTTTTCATTCTCCAAGAGGGAAAAAAAAAAAAAAACCTACCAAATTGCAACTAGCGGTATCACTCCTAATAAGCCAGAAATACAGTAAAACATTCACAACACTGGGGGAAGTGTTGCTAGCCAAGTCTGGGCATTTTGAGTAATTCTTCAAAGACAGAATCATCACTGAAGCAGGTTTATAGTTGTCAGGGTCCCTCTGCATTATTAAACAGATAACAGCTGGTCTTTGATTCAGAATATTGCTGGACAAATAATCACAGGTGCCTGATGTTGTGAAATGCATTGTCTTACGAGTGATCCATGTCGTTAATATTCATCAAGCCCACCAGATTATTTCTCAGGGGGAGCAATTACCAGTTTATTATATATATATATATATATATATATATATATATATATATATATATATATATATATATATATATATATATATATATATTTATTATTTTTTTTTTCCTTTGACTATAGTGATCATGTTAACTGTCTCACCACACCACTCCCCAGGTAACTTGACTATTTACACCATTGTCACTTTTGCCAAATTCACATATCATTTACTTTAGTGCTGAGTTTGCATTGTCACAAAACTAGAAAGAAAATACACTAGTTTTGTCAAATCACCAGTTTTTTTTTTCCTTTTACTAAACTCTGGTGCAAGCACATTCAGTATTGTGTCTAAAAAATATATGAGACAAGAAAGTGTGATCTCCTAGACGCATTCAAAATTGACCAGTGGTCTGCCACACAGCCGTTACACAGACTATCCCAACAAGCACGTTTGCCAGCTGGCCTGTAAGAATATTTCTAGTGTCCGGTGGCACTGGAGACGACGTGCCCTGTCTGTATAATCCCAATTTCAAAAGCGCGCTCAGGTCACTTGGACCAGGTGTGAGTGGCGGCTCTGTTAGTGTACCTCTGTCACTGGCTCCTCCTCTTCTTCCTCCTTTGCAAGTCCAAAGAGTTTTTGAAAGGAAACAAAAGAAACTGTGTTGAATACAAGAAACCCACTGAAAAGATGTTAGATATGAGAGAAAAAAAGATGCAGGTTTAAGAGATGGACTGAACCGGGGAATGGATGATGAATGCTTCAGTACACGTTTTGAAATTCAAGACATGACTGAAAGGCTAAATAATCAAGAACACGACAAAAAGAAGGTGTTTCTCGGTAAAATAAATAACTCAAAGTGAATGAGTAAGAAGGAGTTATGGTGGAGATGAAAAGGAAGTTGATGAAGAGGTTAATGAACAGATGGATTTGATAGCAGCACGGACCTGGCACCGGCTGAACATGCAATTTCTGTATTTGTAAGAAAACGTGCCGATTCAAATCATGAGAAGGTGCATCCCAGTATATTTGGGATTTTCAATAACATGATGGAATCCACGGCTGATCTTCCATATTTAAAGGAGTTCAGAGTGGGTGTAGAGCTTTTTCCAGTCTGACACCCTCATTCCTCTGTCTACAGTGATCAAACCAGGTGCCGTGAAGGACAGCAGTTTATTATTTGAATAAGAATTGATGTGATGAGGTTTAAACGGCTGATTATTCACATCACTGCACTAAGACCAATGTGATTTTGCTTGCATCGAGACATGGTCCCAATTATCCAGTCAGGCGCTGGTAACCTGCCCAGCACTCAGCGCCAAAGATGGTCTTTGCAGTTAGACAAGCTGAGCGATGGAGTACGAGTCAGACAGTAAGCAAAAGTTTGCCTCTACCTCTGTTATGGGCTCCTCCTCTTCATCCTAAAACATGGGACAGCAATGCAAATAGTCACATTAAAAGCAAGTAAAAGCGGAATAAATTGAAAAAAAAACCCAGCAAGAAATAAGGTTTTGAAATGAATGCCACATCAAAGAAATGAAAAATAACTTAAAGGGCTAATGGAGATACATGCACAGTAAGAACTCCAGCTTGCTGAGACATGCAGCCCTAAACAAGTAACCCAGAACTAAAGCTTGGAGGAGGACAACAGCAAACAAGGGTAGGGATGGATGCCTGTTGTGGAAAGAAACTAGATAAGCACACAAGATGAGTCTACCTCAGTGACCGGCTCCTCCTCTTCATCCTGAGAAGGGGACAGCAATGAAATCAGAGAGATGAGGTAAGAGAAAAACTAAACACATGCATGGAGACCAGAAAGAGGAGCAGCAACAACGATGAAGGAGAAATAATGCATGGAAGAGCTTAACAATGAATGTGCATTTGGAAAGGTGGAAGAGAAAAGGGAGAGGCATGAGGGAAGAACCACAGGAATAATGAACGAAAAGAAAGGGTAATGATGAATTATTGCAAGGGAATGCGAAACGGAAAAGAGAATCGAGGAGGTGGCTGGTGAGAAAAGGGCAAAGGACAGTCAGAAAGGCTGAATGATAAAGTGGAATGGAAGAAACCTGACAACATGGATTGAAACCCTACCCTAATGCTACTGTTTCTGTCAGGAAAGAAATGCAGGAAATAATGGAAGAAGGAATTAGACAGTACAGGGTAAAATCATCAAGGAAAAGCAGAACTACCTCATTGACACACAGCTCATCTTATAGCGTGGTGGTTAGATATGTAAATGATAGCAAGCAAGCATAAGAAATAAAGGAGTCAAAATACAGTGGAACAATTCATTAGAACTGGGAAAGAAATCATGAGTAGGAAAAGAGAGGGGGCCACAGGAGAACAGGGGAAGGATCAGGAACAAATACGAATAGGAACAAGGAGCAGAGGAAGAGGGGCAGATGAGGGGTGGAAAATGAATGCTCAGGCAAGGAATCTGAGGAAAGGAGAAATGAGAAGCAACACTTAGAAAGGGAGTGGATTGGCTTAATGTGCCCGAATGGGTGGAATGCACAGGGTTTAAGAAGTGAAAGACAGAACAGGAAAGAGAATGTACCTCAGTGACAGGCTGCTCACCTTCATCCTGCACAGTGACACAGAAAGGGGGTTAGAAGCTGAAGCAATGTGATTAGGCTTTATTGACGAAGGGGAAAGAGCAGAGACTTTATACAAGATAAAAGAATGCCAGGCTTTTAATCCTACATAACACTGAAATGAAATGTGTTCATTTAAAGTAGACCAAATAATATCTGTATATAACATAATGACAGTAAATGAAAGTGTAGAAATAACTAAACTAACTAAACACATTCAATTAACTGACTTCATTTTATAGCATTTTAAGTCAGGTTATTTCTAAGATGACTTGATTTTTTCTTATTTGACTTGCACCATTCAATTAGTTGCACAGAAGCCAAATAATTACAAAAAAGAATCCCAAAAGAACATTTTACCAGGTCAAGTTTACAGTGCAGAGTTATTATATCTACTACATCCACCATCTCACCATGAAACTCATTAAAAAACATTTAAGAATCCACCACTGAAGTTGTGGTGATGAACCCAAAAGACACATAGAATACAGAGCAAGAGAAATGCTGATGGGAAGCAGGGAAGTGGATAACTCACTCAAGATTGTTTTAATTATTATTAATATTCTTGTATCACTTCTAGTATAAAATACGAGAAAAGAGAAAGACAAAATATAACAAGCAGAAGAGAAAAACGGGTGTACCTCAGTGACCGGATGCTCTTCTTCATCCTAAGCAAAGGAGAAGCAAGAAAAATGAGGTGATTAAAAAGCAAGAAAAAAAGGGATTGCATGATGTAGTTGGCTAGAAAGACACTGAGAAGAAGAACAGTCTAATTGAAGGAGTAAGAACAGTCTGTCTTGTTTCTGTAGAGGCTGTGATCTATGATAGGAGTCAGCAGGCGGATGCTCTTCTTCAGTGGGTGTGGCTGGTTCTTTGAAGATGTTTTAACAGTTTTTTTTCAAAAGACAGTATCGTAGCCACGCTAATGCAGTGTGCCGAGGTTACAGGATTTTAGTGACCAACGCCCTGCTGCAAAGGAAAGACAACATTTATTCTGTTTAGACTCCTATACAACTTCTCAGCTGCACCTGTAGTTTGCATCTGATTCTTAGTTTGAACAGCATGCATGCAATACATGGTTTATAAGGTAACTATACCTATGTTAACAACAAGCTTGGTTTTGATGCAGTTACGTGTGTAAATCAAACTTCTGCAGTCTAAAGGAATGGGATAGACACACAAGGGGGCAGGCAATAGAATCTACCTCAGTGACAGGATGCTCTTCATTGTAAACAAACAAAAAAGGCAAGAGAAATATGGGAATTAAAAGCTAGAAAAAGGGTAATGGGAAAGGAATGGAGGGAGGGAAGCTTTTTGTGAAGGAAAAAAGGAGGATAATCAGAACACAAATTAAGTTTAGAAGTTAGATATTTCTTCATAGTGTGTGTTAATGTATGCTCCTTATATTTTTTGTTAGCTGGAGTTCTCTGTGCACAGCAACCACATCTCGGTTCATTAAGAAATACTGGACAGTGCAAGTGACAAAGAGTAAATAGCAAGCATTAGTATTAATGGGAAAGCAAGGAACTGAACAGGATCTGAAGAAAAGGATTACAAAAAGGTTTTCTCTTAAGATGATCACTTCAGTGCCATTGACATTGTTTAAAACGATGAATTAACCCAACCTCTGTTACTGGCTTCTCTGCGTCCTCTGTCTGTTGAAGTTAAAAGAGAACAAGGAGAAAGGGTAAAACTACCAGCAAACAGGTAAGACACATTTTTATTAACTCCCCATTGACATCTCTGCATGAGTTCCTTACTTATGCAGGTGCGGGTGGCTTCTTAAAGCCATTTCCCAGGTTGAAGAGTTTTTGAAAACAGAAAGATTGTCAAAAGCCACTCCTCTGACTTCTCAAAGACAAAGGAAATGTATTGGGATGTGAACCGAGAAGAATAAGCCCAGCTACTGCTTGTGCTCTAATGGTTTATATGTAACCCTAAAATCCCCTAATGAAATTACAGCCTCATTATATAACATTGGGGGTATAGTATTCCTTGCTTAAGTGGTTATATGTTCATGTCAAACGACATTTTTTTATAAAATAGAAAACCATTAGACAATAATTACAGCTTTCTATGTTATTATTGCTAGCAAGCTGCTTGCTGAAATGTTTAAATATGAAACCCTGGCTGCGACACTCTGCACACAGATGCATGTTAGCTTGTTTATGGATTAAAGGTCAGAGATTCTAGAAGAATGATTAAGTTTAGTGAGCTGGTTATGTAGATCCTACACACCAGTACAGAAATAATCTGCAGTGAAAGAGTCAAGTTTACTGAGAGAAATACCTTGTTTTCAACCTCCTCCTCCTCCTCCTCTTTCTCGCTGGGTTCCTTCATCTGTGAAAAGGAGAGCCTTCAATTAGAAGTGAAAGAAATAATGCTTTAATATCCCAGTCCGGTCGCAATTTGAATTTTTAGAAATGTTAAAACAGTTTGAGTGAACTCCACGGAGTTTGAGAAGTTGCCCTGCCAAAACTCTGAAAAAAAAAACATTATGTATTATAAAATAGATGCATAGATAGGAAACTAACATTGTACAATAATGCACACAGTGACTGAAGGGGATATGGAAGAGCTGTACTGCAAAACCGAAAAGTAAGAGTCGCTAGCAACGTACGAAAACATAAAAACGACATTCAGTTCAGTGATACACATATGCTTCTGTGATCTATATTAAATCAATGAAACACAAGTTACAATATTACATCAGCTGTTATTTTTAAGGCAAGTCATTTTTCTCATGCACGTGTTTTAAGAAGAAGGGACTTCGAATGATTCCCTAGTTTTAGTTGCCAGTTAATACAGACCCTTCAAAATGAATGCCGTGTTAAATATTTTGAGTTCGCTTGGTGACTGTCATAACTTCCAAAAAGGAAACTTAAATTAAATTAATGGTTAAATGAAACAACACAGCAGGTTGAGATTAAACGGGTTAAAGGACTTGGTGAGTAAAATGAGACTTCAGAGTAAGACGTCAGTGTTATTTCTGACTGGAGAAAACTGGAATTACGCTCTCCTCGCTTTCCTCTGCAGCTTCTCCTGGATCGGACACCTTGTGAAGATCTTCGGGGGCCGCTGAATCACCATTACATTCCTCTGCCTGTTCACACAACAATAGGGTGCAAACTGGATAAGACTGACACCGCTGCTGCAGAGAGACGGTTTGTTCCACATGTTAAATGGCATAAGAGGGCCTGTCTCTCCTGGGCTAATAAAGGTGTTGTATATATAAGAAGCTGGTCAACGTCAATGGATTTCATGAAGGGACATTGGCATTTGTGTGCATTGTCATGTCTATTAAACTTAAAAATGACACGTCTACAATATTCATTATACCAGAAGTTCATGACGATTAAAAGCACTGCAACGAAGCACGTTATTCAACCCACACTTAATGCTAGTTCACTTATAATGTGCAGCATGTGAAAGCTGCAGTAGTTTTAATCTGAATACAACTAAATAAACTTTTCTACAACAGCAGATGTTCATCCCCAATATCTTTCATTAGGAGCCACTGCGTATAATCAATGTGTTGTACACAGTGTCGTTTTACTGATGGCATCAGTGCATTCTCTCAATATAATAATAATACAGACAATACATGAGCCCTTGCAAAACAAATGAAAAACAAACAGACGAAATCCCAAGACGATCCTGATTTGCATTCTTACAGGAACGTATTCCTTCCAAACCTCCGAGCTACAACAGGTAGATCAAAGTTGAACATTTCAGACAGCTTCTTTCAATGCGATAACCGTTCATATTTAACAAAAGGCATCCTCCAGCTATTCACGTGCCCTATCAGTTGGATTCCTCTCATTAAAATGGACAGGTGCGAAACGGCCTTAGGCAAGTATTTCCCGTATTTGTCGCCCCCTATCTCTGACACAAGGCAAACCTGGAACTTGGATTGTCTTTTCAGAAACCTGAAAAATGAAAGAAAATGTCACTATTGTAAATGGCAAGGGCTTGCATTAATGTTACCACCGTCAGGGCTGGTGTGAGACTTGCCCTCTGGGGAGAGTGGGGAAGCACTGATTATGCTACCTCTGTTTAGAGCAATTCATATTCAAAATTTATATTACAATTTATTTATATTAAAAAAAACACCAGCAGAAGAACTACTGTAAACCAAAGCTGGAAGTAGATAACAGCCTTTTACAATGGCCTCTGCCACTCTATGTAGAGCAAGCGGTAAACAAACAGCTACTAAACACAGGGGCCAACTAACCCATTCCATGCTTGATCATGCCTCGATTACAATTCTACAATTTACTAACAAACAGCTTTACTCATCAATCCACTTCTGTCTAACCATGTAAGTATGACAGCTTTGATAACTAGTACAATTACACGCAATTGTTCCTCTGCTCACCCCTACAATATATGTCTTATTTCTAACCACAGTATTATTCGTTTGTACCATATTTCTATGAGAATTAGAACAGGTCCACATTTACCATGGGTATTCATCATAACATGCAATCAAAACATATTAAATGAACACTGTCAAAACATACCATCTTTGCTTTACCCAGAGTTTTCAATATAAAACATATGACAGCTGAAAAAAATCTAATGGCTTGTATGGGTAAAGGGGTAAGTGTGTTTGTTTATCCCAGGTGCACTACACTCCCAGGGGAAAAGAACTGCATGCGATAGTGCAATGTTAGCAGAAGGAGGTCAACATCTTCCCGGGTCCACTTAAGAGCGTAGATCACTCATTCACAACTGAACAATTACACCAGAAGAGACGGAGAGGATAGAAAGAACAGTGTTTGGACGTGCTGAATAACAGGGAAAGACGTGCACAGGGAGAAAGGTATGGATAGAGAAAGGTCAATAAGGAATGCTATTTGAATGTTAAATTACTGATGCTTTGTGATGTTCCTCTGGATCTTTTCCATTCTGAAGAACAAGCGCCTTTTCTGCAAGCTGAGCTTCCTGCACCAAGAAAAACACCAGCTTTAACATTGTGCACCCTCAGCAAGTCACACCTGCAAACTCACATTTAATCAGTACGGTGGGAGGGCTTTCTTTCTTTCTCTCTGATTGCTGATTGGTTATGGTACAGGTGTGCATACAGGTGCACTTCTGTACACACTGTTTACTGAGAAACATGCAGTGTGGCAAGCTGTGACACTAATATTGATAATAGATCACATTTAAGCCCTGACATGGATTTAGATTTTCACTTTTGATTATTTTCTATAATAGTCCAGCATCTTGAGTAGAAGATAAAGTATATATATATATATATATATATATATATATATATATATATATATATATATATATATATATATATATATATATATATATATATATATATATATATATACTCTTACAGCAGTATATAAACTCTTACAGCAGAAGTAAATTTAATGAAATAGATAGAAAATCTACCTTTAGAAGCCGGAATACTTTTTATATACATTGTAATTGTTAAATGAACAATCAGGTGTGATGTCCGTGTAGACACTACTGCCATTTCTTTGACCATGTTCCCAGTATTTCAACTACTGATAACTGGTTTCCAATCAACACCTGATGAATACAAACAGTGAAAATAAAGAATGCCCCTCAAACCTTTGAACCTGGGGGAGGAGCGAGGCCCAGGAATGCAAACACTTCATTGTCTTCCTTGGCGTTGAAGAAAGTGTCATAGTCCTGGAAAAGAGAACAGAACATTGTCAATGACAGCACTCCCTTTCTCCATTTCACACACTTCTGAAAGAGATGCCAACGTTTAGTAACGTTCTCTTGAACTGCTCTGCTCATGCTAAAGCATTGGCTTGCTGTGACTGGTTTGCATTGCATGGCACACGTTGCAGGACACTACTCAGAAGAAAAACTGCTATCCCCTATATACTACATGCATACATATATATATATATATATATATATATATATATATATATATATATATATATATATATATATATATATGCATGTAATGTACAAGGGCCATCAGTTATTATATAATTACCCAGTTATTACAATGTAATTGCATGACCATCTGTGTTGTGTGCTACTTAATAACTGTTCTTGGTACCCCGCAGTAATTCTGATCATTGAAGATCTGCGGGGGTAATGGGATTCCGTTTGATGGTTTCTTCTCTCCAGGCACGTTCTCTCTCATCCACATTCTGTTCTCTTCGTTTGTGGCAATATCAAATTCTGTATAGTCAACCTTAAGGGCTTCCAAGAACCCCACCACATCCTGTTGCTTTTTCTTGATCTGGGAAGAAGAGGAAACCAAAATTGTGAGATCTGTGATTCAAAAAGCTCTATTCACGGAATGTTAAGGAATGTCATAATGGGTTAAAAAATGTAATATAAACAAACAAACAAATAAAACTAATGATCTCCATCATCTGGGATAGCCAGCTCTCAGAGATATTTAAACAAATCCAAAAATGAGTCTAGCATCGCCGTTTAATGTGTTACTTTACAACTTGATGGGCAAATGTTTTGCTGTTGTTTTTTCATGTATCACTGTTTTGTCATTTTTCATTGCGGTGATCAAACTTTCAAAATTGATGGTGTCCGATCATCTTACTGTTTGCCAAAATAGAGCTCTGATCCAAAACAAAATGCCCTGCAGCATGTGTTAGACTAACACAACACCAGTTAGAGTTGTCAGATTAGCAGTGTATTCAGCTAGATATATTACACTTTGTACACCTGCCAGCCCATACAAGGCAGGTTAAACTAAGGACGCGGAGACCCTGGTTATAAAGTCTTTCTGGGACACTGGCCTTGGTTTGAAACTGGGTACAAATCCACAAGAGACAAAAGGAGGGTTCTCGGATTAAACCATTTGAAGGACTATATTTAGACACCAGATTATTTATAGTGGTTTCGAGTATGCTTGAGTCTGTATTCCGGCTGAAAGGTTTGCAATGAAAACATAAAAAATGTGCCTATTTCACCATACAGTGGCGCTGCTTTGGTTTGTGATGTACTTTACAAAGCTTTATGGAAATGCATCAGGTGGATTATTATTTGCATATTTTAAAACTGGTTCAATAAACATTAGTTTGAAGGCAATACTGAACACGTGACCAGATTATTCTTGTTTTTTTATTGAAATGAATATGTTGATTTCACCCCCACCCGAATACATTAAAAGTTGTACGAGGGAGGTATCTTTATACTTAATAAAGGTGCGAGGAGTTGTGGAAACCCTGCCTTGTGTCGTGAGTCTAGAGAGAATACAAACTGCCCTCAGCGATGGTCACACTAATGAAAAACAAGGCTTTGACTCAAGATAAAAACATCCATTCAGTGAGCAAAACAGGCCCATTTAAACAGCTCATTCAGCAATGAAATGTTACACTTGCCAACCCTACAGTATGTCTGAGTAATATCGTTTCCTGATAGATACACCACATGGGATGCTGAGGAGTCCTTTATAGAACTCAGGAGGCACCTGTGTCATCATATCACATTTTTTAAGGAGGAGAGAAGCTGCTGTTTTGAAGCCAGCTCAAGGCTGTCTTGATTACAAAGTAGGTTAATGCCAGGGCACTGCTAAACACTCTATCAGTGCTCTGTAGCACATTCCATAGACACACAAACCAATGTTTTTCTACTTTATTAATGCAATGTGTATTTCTCAAAACAGTACAACACAGGTAAACATCACCACCTTTTTTTCCAGCCTTACTGAACTGCCCCCTCAGCCGCATGCACTAATCTAAATATGAAATTATTTCCATTTATAACCATCAGCCGCAAAATGTGCTGTTAGACAACATATGCTTGAAAATGATTGTGGAATATCTTTAAAGAAGGGCAAATCAAAACCAACCTGCTTAACCAGTGCCAAGCACTCTCAGAAAACTGTTTCTTCCTCTCTGAATACAGATATGCATACAGAATCGCATTTAGTCTGTACTATATTGTCACCGAGATTCTGTTTTGGAATTTTCTAGAGAGCTGCTCAGTCTGTTGGTGGGTGTAGGGGGCGGGGTAGGTGTTGGTTAGTGTTTGATTGATTGCTAGTGCAGGTTTGAAATATGAGCTGTGAGCTAGATATAGCCCCAGGAAACACCGCTTTATATGTCTGTGTCCCTCTCTGTCTATGGACTTACTGTCCTTTAATTTTTTTGGTCTTAAAAGTTAATTGATTTCGCAAACCCAACAAAA
This sequence comes from Polyodon spathula, assembly GCF_017654505.1. Classification (NCBI taxonomy): domain Eukaryota; kingdom Metazoa; phylum Chordata; class Actinopteri; order Acipenseriformes; family Polyodontidae; genus Polyodon; species Polyodon spathula. The sequence goes on from NC_054563.1 coordinate 2,874,581, forward strand.
ACCTTCGAAAGTATACATTGCCAGAGAGTTTTTGAGTCTAGTCCCCTTTCCAGACTTTGATAATAAAATATCTGAGTCCTGTACATACTTGAATAATAATAATATAATAATATTAATACATATTATAATAATATTAATAATGTAATAAATAATAATAATAATAATGTACTTTAACGAAGTTAAAAAAGGTTCAATAAAATACGTATTTTCTTTATTTAATGATGTGTAGATCGTTATTCTAGCAATATAAATTCTGTTACAGTTTAACAGGCTTTCAAGTTTAACATATGCACGCAAAATAATTTCTGTTTGAAAAAATATATGAATAAATAAATAAATAAATAAATCTGAACTTACCGCTGTTGAGCCAGATGCAGTCGCTAAATAAACTTTGATGACCATGTTTGTTACTCTTTAGTTTAAGAATGAAGAAATTGTGGTTTTAAAAGTGCCTATCTAAACCCGACGCGGTGCCACTGCGAACTTCAACCAACCCACAACGGTAATTAAAAAAAAAAAAAATCCTCTCATTCCTTGTTCAATTCAGGATTGGTTTGGACAAACTTTTGGCATTCACAAAACGACAAGTGATTGGCACGTCTGGTTGTCACTCAAAAAAACATTCCAAAAAAAGAACCATCCCTCTCTCCTTGCACCTCCATCATGCTAGTGTGCAAAAGAGCATGTACAAATAAGGCAAGAGATCTTCGCCAGCCCATAGTGTGGTATTGCGTGTGTTGTGCAGAGAGGTCTGTTGCTGCTACATTAAACACAGGTTTACCAACACCGAATGATTGCTGCAAAGTCGCTAGTTTTATAGCACTATGCAGTGATAAATGATTGTATTACATTATATTATATAAGTAATGTACCGTATACTATCATTCCCCAAATCATGTGCACGCAGGTGCACCTCTCTTGTCTCTGCTGTCAAAGTCAACCCCCAAGTGAGCCATAGCGAAATCAAGGGAAAGTGCAGCGCAGCATACTGAAAGCGCGGTAACGCATAGGTAAGCATTGTAAAGCCAAAAGATATGCTGAAGTAATCGTACTAAGTGCTTAGTTTATCATGGAAAAACCGCAACATCACCGTGGGACACTTTTATATATCTTATGATTTCTGAGGCAGTGGGCTGACCAAAGTTTGAAATGTTTTACCTCTCTTAGCTTTTTTAAGAGTAAGATTTGGTCTCCCTTTTATTGTGCTGAGAATTTTTTTTCACTTGTGGCTGAGCTGCTCAGATCATGTTTTCTTGAAACTGTAAACTGTTTAGCCAGCTATACTTGCCCAATGTAGCAGGTGGTTCCAGCGGTATTGGGCGGCACAGAGTTTAGATTTGTTGATATGCTCACACTAGGTTTACTATTAAATGGATCTCCCTCAGTTGTATATAGCTTAACATGTGTTTGTAATGGGTTTTTTCAAATACGTTTTTCAACATTAGTACTGAAAGTGGGCAGTTTATCTTTGTTTTTAATCAACCTGCTTTCTTTTTTTTCTTGCGCTACAAAATTAAAAAAGTACAAGAATATCAAACTGTTGGAGATTTGCTGCAATGCACACTGGTAACACGGGAGTATGCTTTCAAAACACTGACATTCACTTACTGAGCAGCTAAAAGCTTCGTTCATATATTTAAACAGTTTCGTCTGTTGTGAAAATTGTAGTAAAAACGGCGCCGTCGTTGCATTAAAAAAAAAAAAAAAGTTTCAGTGTATTTTTTTACTACTTAGTTGTAGTGGGACTACAATTCCCAGCCTGCACACGGAACGGAGAAACGCATCATTGTTGCCAAGGAGACCAATATTATAAAAAAAACGTTTCTTCAAGCGACAGAATGTAAGACCACGAAGAGAGACTTTAAGGTTTCACTCAAGCAATCAATATCTCAGGATATTTTAATTTCTAAAAATATTATTTAGCTGTATATTCCACATTCGTCTATATTGGCTGTTTTGCGGATAACAGAGTTGTTTTAGATCGGCTATTGATTTCTTTTTTTTTTTAGCTTTGTTTTGCATTTTGCAAGTATTATTGCTCAAAAACAGAACAGACATGCCAGTTAAATAGTTTTAAACACAATGTTAATTAATCTGTGTAATGTTCATTTTGTATTTTTTTCAGACACAGCATCCAAAGAAAATGAACTGAGGGGTTGACCACTCCAGTGAAACTTATAGAAGGCAAATTTTACTTTTGCTGTTTGTCAGCCATATGTACTTGGTGCCCTGCTTAAGTACAGAGTAACCGAACAAAGTAGCAGCATAGCCTGGTGATTCCATTTTTAACTTTGGATTTTTGCCGTAAGTATGAAGTGGCTGATAAGTATTATTTATTGTCTGAATAGTTTCAGAAAACTTGTATATATGTATGTAAGCATAAAAACAAAATACAGTACATATAAATACATGAAATGGGCATTAGTTTAGTGATCAACGTGTATCAGATAGGGCTGAGGGTTGGATTGGCTTGAAGAACGAGCCCCTTTCACAATGGAACTCCTACCTGGGTCACAATCCCACGTAGTGTGAAACCACATACCTGGGTCGTACCCGGGTTAACCCAATGATACGTGCATTGTGTGCTTGCGTCTGTCACCCAGGTCAACCCTGCTTTATTAAAAGCAGTGTGAAATCTCATAGCCGACCCACATGACACCGAGTCCTGACCCGGGTAGGTTCCGACCCGGGTAAGGCATGCCAGTGTGAAAGGGGCTTTGTGGCCCCTCCAGTCAGGGCAGGTTTGAAGCATGATTGTGGTGTGATGTTTAGAAGCCCTCCCGAAATTAAATACTATCCCTGCCTCAATGTGAACGTGTCAGACAAAATGCAACTGGTTTATTTTCATTTTCAATACTCAGTTTAACTTTACACATTGCTGGATATTAGTCTGACAAAAAACACAAGCACTTTGTTCAGATAGGGAGTTGTGATTGTTATGAGGAATAATTCAGTCCTGGGAGATGTTCAAAGTGATGGTAGCTACAATGTGTTTGAATGTTGCAGAATTGCAAGTTGGCTTGAGCTTTTTTGTAGTCTTAAAGCACTTACTTCCTCCTTGCTATTTTGATAAGCTTTGCATGTTACACATGCTAGCAAAAGATTATTCCTACTGGTGTCATTTATAAACCACATTAAAAAAAAAAAACAGTTTAATCTTGTTTTGGAATGGAAATAAATAGGTCAAGTTCATCTTCTAACAAACCGCTCCTTTCATGTAAGGTCTGTTTTGTGGCTGTGCTGTTCACTGACCCATAGAGGGAGTTGGAATCCAGCAGTTTGTCCCATGTTTCAGTGTACTGTAGACTGGGCATTGTGTGCTGACACATAAGAAATGTTTTTCATCTTGATATAAAACCTAGCCCATCACATTTTTTTTTTAAATATACAGGGCACTATTCAAGGAAAACCTTTTTCGTGGTTTACTGAAGCAAACTTGAATTGTTTCGCCTCTTGACCTGACATACTTAAAACAGGGGAAGTCCATAAAGGGAGGTTTATTTTACCATTGAATTTGTGTAAAGGAATGGGCTGGGCTGTGCCAAATAATAATCATATGATAATGATGGGCAAAAGGGTGTGTGAAGAACAGCTAGGTGGCTTGTGCGAAGCAGACATTTTCCATAAGCTGGAAGATGATATTTAATGGAATGGCTCGCAAATAAAGGTGTTTTCAATAAATGGTCCCACAATCCTGTTGAACAGTAATGATATCTGCAGCCAGTGAATGCCAACATATTAAATGGACAAAAATTACATTGCACCCATAACCATTTCACAAAATTACCAGTTGAATTAATTTCTAATTCATACTGCTGTACTGATCAATAAAGCAAACATGATGACAAAATTAATGAAAGAAAATATTTAATAATATATATTCAACATTTTGTGCAAATGTTAAAAAAAGCACTCTTACAAAGGGAGTACAAAACAGTATATAGTGCTGTGTGGTACACTAATTTACACTTGACAGTGTTTAGAAAGGTTTAACTTTTCATTGTTAAATACACCAGTATAAGCTGTTTTGTTAATTCCAATCCCAGGCAAAATGTAAATTAAAAATACAGAAAACTGCATTCTTATACTGAAAGAAAAAAAGTAATTACAGAAGTGTGTGCCATCTAATTTCCCCAGTGCAGCTGCTGTTGTATGTCAACCACTGTCTGTGTAATTTCAGGCAACGTGCTGTAAATCGAGGCATGTTTAATGCAAGGTCAGACACAGTAGTTGAGGAGAGATCCCCTAGTGAGACAGGGAGAGGGGACGGTGTCTGCACAGCTTGCACAACAGAATCCTGCTCCCCCAGCAGGATCACTAGCTACAGCCGTGGCAGCAGCAGCAGTCCCTGCGTGTCTAGGGATGCCAGCTCCGATCTGGACTACTCAGAGTCTTTCGAGTCCCAGCACAGTTCAGACAGGTCTCAACGTAGTTCAGGCGTAAAACCATTCTCAGCTAGCAAGAAGCAGAATGAGAGCAGGGATGTTTTGCCAGCGGTCAAAGGTGAGAGAATGTGTATGAGGTAGTAGTAGTAGTCATATAGACAAGCATAAGCCACTGTGTTTTATTCTGAAAAAGGAACAAATATAATCCCCAGCGACTGAGCCGTTGAAAAAATATTAAAAATAGTATAGAACAAGGCATGTAAAAATGAATTCCCCTCCAAGGATACTGATAACATTAGGAATGTCCATGCACAGATACAGCCTTCATATACCAAACAAATCCAAAGCCATAACATGCAAGCCCACCTTTTCTAAAATGACTGCTTGTACATAGTTCCTAAATATAAAGAGCTCCGTTCTCAACCTCTCACCAATTCATCTCTCTAGTAAATCTAATTTCCAGAGGTGCTACCAGTTTGTCTTCATCATGAGATGCTATGTGACTTAAGTAAACCATCACATAACTTTAGCAGGACAGTATGAGTGTGTAATCTGATATTTCTTCTGTAAGTACAGTGACACCAAAGCATTTTCATACTGCCACAAGGTCACAGGTTCAATGTAAATCCTTTTGTTATTGTTATTTGTTACTTTTTCCCTAGTTCGAAATAAGAACCCATTGAGAAATCCGCAAAAGTGGACCAGCTATGTAAGAAACAACCGAACTGGTAGCATCCCTCAGATTAGCATGATCTCCCATAAGTCAGGGAGTGGGCCTACAGCGCGTATCTTGTCGGCCCGGCTCCACCAAATCAAGAAGCTGAGCAATGACTTGCACGACCTGCAGGAGAAACTGAATGCCGTCGACTTGGAGAACAAGCTCCTGAAGCAGCTGCAGAGCCGCCACGCCAAGGCTCTGAGGAAGTTTGAAGACTCGGAGAGCAGCCTGCCTCACATGATAGCTCAGCACAGCAGTGAGGTGAAGAGCCTGAGAGAGCAGCTTCGCAGGTCCCAGGAGCAGGACCACATCGGGTCCCACAAGCTGAGGTCATGCGAAGCAGAGCTGCTGCGTACCAAAGACAGCCTGCAGAGGCTGCAGCAGCTCTCCGAGGACAAGAAGCTGGAAGAGAGGGAGGAACTTGCACGCAAGCTAAGGGTGCTCCGAGTCAGCACTGGATACCAGGAAAAGAAGATTCAGGTACTGTGTCTCTGCGTTCTGTAAGAGGGCATTTACAGGAGGAGGGGAGTGGGCTGAGTGAATATTCTTTTGACAGTGGCTATTCTGTTTTAAATAGTAAATTTTTTTTAGATCTATATATTGCTGACTTTCATTCAACAATGATTCATAGTGGAAAGTGGATAAGTTAGAGGGGGTCTGTCAGGATATGGCATGATTCTGTTGATGAAGAACAGATGGACTGCTGTGAATTACAAGGTTATAATTAGTAGTAAAGGAATACAGTTCTGTAAACTACAGGAGTTTGTACCCTTATTATTTAACAGTTGTCACGCGACACCTTTATAGTAATAAGACTTGACGTGCCTCATGTAGATCATAAATACAAAACAGAAAGCAGATACAAATCAAGCACATCCAAACATACATGTGTAATGTTATCTTATGGGTTTATAGTGTCAGGTACATGTACATGGTCTACTTTTGACATTATGGGCTGATTGTAACCTCACAGCAGCCCAACATCAACATGAAGAATTCTTTTGGTTTTGTATATTTTTGTACAAATATATAATAATAATAATAATAATAATAATAATAATAAATAATAATAATAATAATAATAATACATGTTGGTTTTATGCAGTGATTGTACAGTCTGACTAAAACAAATCTGCTGTGGAGACCCTGTTTCTAAAGGGTGCCCCCTGTCATAGAAGTGCTGTGCGTCCCTGTGAAACGGTGCACTGCGCTGCTGTTGATGTTCAAGGAAAGTAAAGCAGTAGGATTATGTAAAGAGGATTATGACTAGCATGGCTGTTTAAAGAGATTCCATCCATGGGTTGTTTAAATTGAGATAGAGGTTAGATATCTAATACTACCATAACCAACAGGGAGACCAACAAGAGCACGAGAAGACTCCCTCGCAGGCTGGGACTGGATGTCATCTCTCCTTTTATATGGAAACTTTTCTGATACTTGCTTATATTTTTATTGATCTATACCGATTGATGTAACAGGTGACCCTGCTTATTAGAACTAATCAGACATCCAGCCCAAGGACACCTCCCAAACACACTGCTATGTTAGCAGAATTTTCAAATAAATAAATACTCCACTTCTCGAAGTTTGATGTCATTGTAGCTTGTAAATATTTCATTACAATTGTTACAGGAACTAGAGAAAAAGCTTGAGCTGTGCAATACTTCATTTACTCGTCACCTGGCAGCAGAAACCAGAAAGACCCTGGAATCTCGAGAACTGTCAGAGTTCTTGCAGATGCAGTTGGGTCTTCTCAGAAAGAGGATCCAGGTGAGTGCTGGTAGTCACTTCGAAAATATTTATCATAGTTATAGGTAACTTTGGTATGACTAGAATGCAATCACTTGTAATGGTATCCCCCCCCCGATGATATGGAGAGATACAAAAGTAACACTTTATCAAAATGTGGATTTTTATTGAGAAAAAAAATATCCAAAAACAACACAACAGTTGCCCTTTTTTATACACTAATTCTTTCAGGAAAAAGAAGGAGAATTAGAAATTCAGTATATCTACTCAAACAGACTGGTGAAAGGCTGTCCTAAGAGGGACGTCCTGCCAAGAGGTAGGCAATGATTTCAGCAGCGCACTGGAAATGTGCATGTACCATATAGAGACCTACTGTACGATTTACAAAATGCATGTTCAGATCCCATGGTAAATGAACCTGCACTGCATTCATTAATAGCACCTGGAGCTACAGCAAAAAAACATGTTTGTTCCTCTTTTTTTAAACTGCAACTGCCTCATTAAAACCCACTGTGCATTTCCAAGTGTGATTCAAGCAACGGTTGTGTTAAATGCATGTTTTCACTTTTATCTGGCAAAAATACATTACTTTATATTGTAGTCAGGCTCTGCAGATCTGTCTTGGAAGTGCAGAGAACTGGAGTTATTACAAGGATGGAAATCGAATTACTATTGCATAGCAGTTGCACCCATTCCAGGTTTTAGTATGAGCTTGAATAGCCACAGTATAGAGGTAATACGCTCTGGTGTGTATTCTAAATGAAACCAGGAGTGGCTGAAACGGCTATGCAATGGGAGTCTTAATTACACCCCTGTAATATCCACAGAAACTCTCTAAAGCTAATACCATTTTTGTTTACAGAACATTCAAGAGCACATAAGCAGTGTGGTATTCATTTTGTCTTCATGGTGTGTAAATGTATTTTAGTATGTTTCTTTTTTCCTCAGTGAGAAATGTAACGAAATCTGTTCAGACAGATGATTTCTTCCACCCACCACTGCCCTCTCCCTGCTCAATGCCCGATGCCAAGGAACAAGCGACAGATACGGTAATCAAGAATGTATTTTTAAATAAAAGCATTTATGTAGATTCAGGTAGAAAGACCTCTAATTTCTGACTAATAAAAATGTCACATACAGCACTTGTGGACATAAGTTTTATTTTTTTTTATTTTTATTTTTTTTTAATTTTGTGATTTGATAACATTTAACAAAAAAGCACATACTGATATTTTAAGCAGTGGTATGGAACACCCTTTCTTAATATATAACTGTATGGGATTCTACACCTGTGCTATGCTATTAGTAGTTCTTGTATCAGGAAGTAGGTAATCTTGCTAAATCCTAAAAAATGAATTTCATAACATGGTACACAATGAGTAATCTGATATTTTAATACAGTAGCATAGTATCAAGCAATAACTAAAACTATATATATATATATATATATATATATATATATATATATATATATATATATATATATATATATATATGATATAATTATATTGAACATGTTAATATAAGTTGGATTAAAATAAAGTGACTCGCATGAACAGTGTCTTTGATTTTCACCTGGGTACAAAAATAACCTTTTTAGAACATCTGCTGTTTAGATCAATTGAATAGATCACGTTGAGTTCTAAAGAGTTACTTTGATAAAACAAGCCAACAGTACTCCAGTGGTAGGGCCTTGGTCACACTTTCATATTGAAGCAGCTATTTTATTTGCAGGTGAATATGATAACAAATGTTTCAGATCAAGAAAACCAAAGTGACAACGAACAAATGGAGGAGCTGAAAACAGAAGAAAGATTGAATGGAGATAATTCTTATAGACCAGAGCAGGGTGAGAACAAAATAGGTTCATTACAAGTGTTCAAATTAGTTAGTTAATGGAACTTATTTCAAGTTAGTGTAATTAGGAGATGCTTACCCGGGATGCTTAATTTTCAGGTATTAACTGCCTTGCTAGGGTAAATGGATTGTGCATAATTCAATAGCAGTAGTATAAAAAATGCTAGAAAAAGTGTCACAAATTCACTGTTGCTGACCACTAACACACATGATATGGGCACTGTGTTTATAATTTACAGTAAACCTTCATTTTATATCAACTCATTCCAGAAAACAAAGAGGAAGATGATGAAGATGAGGCGAGCCAGGAAGAAACTGAGGAAATCGTCAGCCCGGAAGAACAAAGTAAGAGAGAAAGGGAGGACGAGGAAAAGCATGATTTGCTCCTTCGGGAGGCTCTAGAAATGGAAGAGAGAGAAAGAAAAGACCAGACTCAAGAAAACAGTGAGATGCTCCACAATGAAGAAAGCAAGAACAGTATTGATGAGCTGTATGATTTTCCAGAGTTTTCCAATACAGTGGAATCCTCCTCTAAGCACAATAAACCCACCGTTAAACAGAGGCGACAGTATACATTTAAAGAGACTGTCCAAAACCTGCACCACGGGCGACCTGCTCATGGGATGGCTGTCTTCAAATTAAGCAACACAAACTGGAGCATAACCCCCACAAAACAAGCCAGTGGACAGCTAGAATGTGAGGATTTGGGAATAAGTGGATACAAACCATCCTTTTCCAAAGCCACAGCAGTGGCTAAGCAGAATGGAGATGGACTGGAGATGAAGGGAGGAGCAGCAAGAAGCAAAAAGAGTAGTCTAATGGAAGAACTTTTCAGTCAAAGAAATATGCCAGACAGCAAACCTGTGGGGCCAAGGGTTAGCAGCTATAGCCAGGGAAGGAATGCAAGAGCAAACTGCAATGCACGTGCAAACCCTGCTTTACACACAAAGGACTGTGACTTTAACTTGATGAAGAATGACTTGCAGTGCACGAAGACGACAATGACACAGCCTACCAACCCCTTGAAACAAAAGTGAGGTTTTTTTTGTTGTTGCTTGAAGCTATTCAACAAAAGCAATGTATTACTCCAATAACATGTAATTTATCTTTTAAAAAAGGGTTATTTTTATGATGTTGCCAATACTAAAATTACATAATTGAGATGTGATTTATTCATTTTGTATGCTGTTTTTGTACCCATTTTCTCAACCCGTCTTTACTAGCAATTCCTGCTCACTCAACGCTATAGAAGTCAAATGGAAGACAATTCTTTTAAACTTAAACGGTGTCTGTTTTTACAGAAAAGTGAGAGGAAGGTTGTTTTTTTTTTTAAATCTGTCTTTGTTCTTGGGTAGATATATGCTGATAAAGGCATTTCACAACAAAGGCTTGGCCAAACACAGCAATAAGGTTTAACAACAAATGTTCACTAGTTTTAATTGGGTGGTAGAAGAATACGCCTGGCAGGATTTTTTTTTCCCAGCAATGAAGTGTTTATTGATATATCCTGTATACATAGCATACAGCAGCTGCACAACACATGTAAAGGATAGTAGTGTGTTTTCTTTTTTTGACCCTTCTGTCATAATCAGAATTCTGGACACCTAGAACATTTCACATGCATCTCTTTTTCAATACAGAATAAATAAATAAAACTTGCAGTGTAGTAATGTGTCCTATCCATTGCCCCATACTGGGAAACATCTCTACAGTCCTATCCAGTGCAAGTGTGGGTTCCAGACTATTGATTAGTGTAGTGGCTTTGTATGTCTGCCAAGCTTCTTAAGATTTCTGTCTTCTGCCAATTCCTTTATTAACTGTTTTTGAACAGGGCAGGGGGAGGTTGTCTGTATATGCAACTAGTGCCAGGGCCAGCAATGAACAAGTGCTCTTCCGCTAGCTATCGCTGCCTCGTGTGTAATGCTTGTTTACTGTTGCAATTTATTTATTTTTTTAAACAATTGTTTTTAATTGTCGTCGTCCCCCCACAGGCCCTGGGTCATTAATTGACTGAGTGCTTGTGTGCAAACTGATTTGACTGCCCTGCACTTGTATTATCTTTTTAGATCAGAATCTTTTTGTCTAAATTTGTATTGCACCTTTGTATAAATAACAGTGAGAGGGACTTTATAATTGTGTACGGCGATATTACCTTCAAGAGCCACAACTGTCCATATATATCTCATGTAGGAGAGATAGATATTTAGAAGAAAAAAAAAAAAAAGAAAAAAAAACACATTACCTTAGCTTTCTCAGCTTAGTTCAAAATCTGCCCAACCCTTGGCAGATGACCATGGTTACTGTTTTTAATCCAGGGGACCCTTTCAACTCAATCAACTTAAAACCCAGGTGTGACTGGAATTGAGCATCTCCAGAAATAAAATATCACATTGACAAGTGCAAATACTCAATGTGAAACAATAAATAAAAAAAGACATCCATTCACTGTCATGTTGCCAGAAATATAGCAACATAAACACATCCCGAGTTTTAAGCTTTGGGAAAACAGATGAAACTGGGCTTGATTACAGGGCAATAAACAAAAAGCTGGCCTCTCTTCTCAGCTGAAAGCCTGCAGCATGACTGCAACAACCTTGTTGCACACTACAAGCCAGCAAGTTATTCCAACTCCACCTGTAAAGAAAACAAATCCAATTTTAAGCCAACATACACAACTGCATGGTTAATAATAATAATGTATAGTAATAACTACATGCAGTGCCATCAAGAATTTAATTGACAAGCACTGGGACTCTTGCACAGCTATTACAAGCATACAACTGCAGGCAGCTTTAAAAGCTGCTTTGTGGAAAATAAAACTGGTTATTCAGAGGTCCATCAGAAATGTGCTTCTGTACTGTAGATATAGCACCATGACATCATTGCATTAACTTCTCTTACCTGCTACTCCACTTGGAAAAGCCACTAGACGTTCGAGAGGTGCAATCCATTTGCTGGGCAGTACAGTCACTGGGTCAGCATAATACTTCCAAATTAACGAGATCATTAGAACTGCCTGGGGAGAGAGAATCGTTTAAAATGAAATTTCCACAAGAACAAGGGACCATAGGTGTAATCAACAATCAAGTTTTCTTCAATATACACAAAGCTAATACAATATAATCATAATATATCATGGGTCTTATTAACAAAAGAGGACTAGCGTAAGGGATCTTTCCTCTGTAACTGAATGCTTTGTAAACATGCAAAATACAAAGTGTTGTATGCAAAAAAGCATGTGATCTGTATCACTGCTATTCACTGCCATTTCAGAAAATGAACAGTACGGAACTGCTTTAACGCTATTCCCTCTGAAGTTTAGCCAATATATTGGCATCCAACCAAGCATGAATCTGGGTAAAGTATAATCATATGTATAGGTACGGTCTCAAACAATGCATTTGTTTTTTTTACTTACTTGTAAAATATAGAAGACAATGCTAACCACCCATTTTATTTTTGCCAGCTGACCAGTTCTTGATTTGACTGAAAGAAAAAAAAAAAAAAAAAAAGCTATGCTAGTTGGTCCTGATGGTAAAACCTATAATCTACTGTACAGCAGATTCTTCAAGCTACTGGTCTTTTCAATTGATCAAAACAGAGGCCAAGAAAATAGGGTAGTTATAACAAATAAACACACACATATACGCAAATAAACAAATAAAAACTGTGCTTGTTGGGGACTGCAACTACTCCTAAATCATCCCACCTGTTAGGGGTCAAACAAACTCAACCCCAAATCATTGTACTGGGAAGGGGGGGGGGGGGCTGTAATAAACAGGAGACAGTTTTGATAAGGCCATAATAAAGAAAATAAATGAAAGAACTCACTAAAAAAAAAAAAAAACTTCTGCTTCAAAGGACTGTTGAATTTTAAACAAACACTGTTTATATTGCAAGATGACTGTTGTGGCAAATATTGAAATAACAGAAGACACCCGATCTGATCAATCACTAAGCAATCTACATACCCCCTGTTAAATCACCTGCACTGTATAGAAAGATCACTTTTCGATCAGTCATTAAATGACTTGCACAGGAAGGCTTTCTTGTCTGCAGATAGAGGGACTGAGTTTTGACTGGTGCATCTCTTATGCAACTCGTACCAGGTGCACAACCAACAGCTGGGAGCGTGCGACAGCTGTCGAGGCGGTGCTTCCCAGCACAGCGCTGTCAGATTGGGCGAGATCACTGCTACAGATCTGTCCCTGCTATGAAGTGACTTTTCCTAGACCTGTGGTTAAACCTCTGCTTCTTTTTTTCACCCCAAAGCGAAGCTGTTTTTACTGTTCACACAGCACTATCCTAAAGGTGGCTTGAAAATGAACAAGTACTACCTTTTATATACCCAACTATAAATCTACAGCTGAACCAAAAAGTTCTGCATCACCTAGAATTTTTGCACTGAACAAAAAAAAAAAAAAAAACCCTATATGAACAATTTTATTTAACATTATGTAGATAATCAAAGACGCTACAAAACGATATTGCAAAAGTCTACCAGATCCATAATAGAAAAGTGTTTCATGTTAGATTTCAAAAAGTCACATTTATCAATTTGTCAATTTTTTGTTAAGTGTATGGAAAACTACAAAGTGGTATGTAATTCAGTAAGTTTTTCAGCAGGTTTCATTCGACTATGAAGCAAAATTAGTTAACTGACTTCTCGAATAGTTACTCTTTGCTTCACCTTGATAAAACACCAGAAAACAAGTGACATGAACAGGATGTGTATATGGGAGGAAGGAAGAAACAAGCCACTGCCATGAAGAGAATGGGTCCCAGTCTTTTTCCTGCACTTCAATATACTTCCCGCTCGCCACTTCAGTGGATTTAGTTTAGGTTTATCAAAGGAATTAGTAAGACACGGAAATGACCTCTGGAGGTAGAATTAGTTCATTTGGGAGTTAGCTTGCATTCTGACTGCCGTGAGTGAAGGACAGCAGTCTGTGCGCTCTCTCTACTGTAATCATTGGGGAAATGGTTTAGTCATGGTAAATACCTCAGCTAAAGCTGAAATTCCAAGTTAAATGTGCTTTAATACAAGGATAGAAAGAACACTCCTACTGCATTGTAGTTTCACCCTTTTCAGGTTTTAATATGTGCTTGATTAAAGGGTAAGTAGCAGGGTTCTGAAAAATAGTTACACAACTGGTTAAATAACGTACCTGTCATTTTTCTTTTCATTGTTAACATCCTGACAACGTTTTACACTTATGACTGAAATCTGTTTGAAAGCTCTTTGCAAAATGAAGGCTCTAGTGCACTGATAATGTAAAGATTATTGTCCACATTGTCAAACAGGTAACACAGCAAATACAATCCATGATGTGATATGGAACAGAAATGCCAGAGCACTTTGTGGGTTTTTTTATTTTAAATTCCTGCAGTGATTTAAAGGATGGATCCCCCAGTGCACTAGAGCGGCCATTTTGAAAAGAGTTTTGAAAACAGACTTTAAAGTTATTAAGTGTAAAAACCATGGAGAGAAATTACAGGTACGTTATTTAAACAGTTGTAGCAACACCTGGGGATGTGTAACGCTATATTTTTCGGAAACCCAATACTTACTCTTTAAACCCAGTTCACAGGTAACAAGCTCAGGTGCGTCTTGTTAAACCCATAGTAAAAACAGGAATTGATCAAACTGCTATCCAGAGGCCCATGTGACATTTGTAGGGCCTGCATTTGCAGCAACAGTGAAAAAGGCTGAGAATCCCAGTTTTAGACAGAGAAGACCCTTTACCATGGGTTTTGAGTTTGTCCGTCATCTTGTTGATCTTCCGTTCCAGTCTGGCGTATCTGGCAAACTCATCCATCATGCTGATGGAGGAGAGCTCCTGCTTCATGCTCTGGATTTCCAGCCTCATCTGGGTCTCCTGGTCAGCATCCTTCTGAAGGACCTTCGACAGCTGTTTGCAAAGACGAGAGGCACAACTTTCACCGAGGTAATGTGCTTCTCTATTATGGGATTTTATTTTTTTACCAATAATAACTACTAGGTGGCTTAGTACTGTGGTTAGTCTAGTGGTTACCTACACTGAACAATATATTAACCCTGCAACCTAACCGCAGATTATAAGAAGTCACTGTGGTCCTAAAAATAACACTGTGACAATTTTTTTTTTTTTTTTTTTTTTTTGTTCCTGGGTAGTAAGTGTTATTTCCTAATTGCATATGAATCCAAATTAACATGTATTTATACTAAAGTAATACAAAAATGACTACAAAAGATTTAGGAGAGTAGTTTTTCGAGATTTACAATTACTGTAAATTTACAGTATAATCGTAAATCTCGAAAAACTACTCGCTTCTAAATCTTTTGTAGTCATTTTTGTATTACTTTAGTATAAATACATATTAATTTGGATTCATATGTTTTTTTTCTGACTATGTGAACAAAAAGACACACATTTGCCCGTTTTCCCATTGGAAATAGTGATATTTTGAAATATCACTGTCCTGGTCACAAAAGCAAAGTTTGTGGGGAATAATAGCCATTTTCTATACTTTTGAGGCATAAGCAATTAGGAAATAAGACTTACTACCCAGGAACAAAAATTGTGTTACATAGTGAATAGGTGTATTTGGCACAATCCTATTGAGTAAGATATACCTAGAACAAGCACAGGGCAACAAACCAGTCACAAAAAAACACACACCTTTTATAGTGGTGTGAATTTGTCAATAAAATGCATTATGCACGTACTTAAAATATTAAAGGGAAATAAGAAGTATTTTTCTGCCAATTTAAAGTAAATACTGCCACGCACACAAAGGAGGGTTCACATAAAGACAAACTACATGGTCTAAAAGTTATTCTTCCAAATACAATCGACAGTTTTGATTTATACCAATCAATTCTAAAACAGCTATAGGAGGATATAGGGTTAATTTGATTAATGTATACCTGGCTGGGATAAGCCACCCATGAATTAATGAAGAGCAACCACCTCTTTTTGGGGGTAATCACAGGAGGGAAAAAAAAAAATTGACTACCAGCTGGAAATAATATGTATGCCACTCAATGGTGCAATTTCTTCCAGTAGATCGTGTACCTGCCTCTGCAATCCATCGGCGTGTAGGACTACTAGTCTGTGGTCTACAGTCAGTGTACAGTCACATTGGGTTAGTAAATGTCCCCAATACGTTTATATTTAATTGTATTCTTATATTATTTGATTTTCATTGTACTCAAATAATACGGTGCATTAAATAAAGGTTATAAATATTAACTGTTATTGTATATATTCGTTGTACAGTATGTATACAAAGCGAAGTTGTATTACAGATATGCACCCCATAATTGTAATACTAAACAGCACCATCATGGCGAGATGCAGTAGACTGCAAATGTATACTGTTACACGTCGTTACACATTTAACCCACACTCCTTCCTGAAAAGGGTTAGATGCAGCTTATCCATATCATATCAAAAAAAACAAAAAAAACATGCGTGTTTGTTGTGACGTGTCCTCTATTGTGTGTTGTTATGAACGGCGCGAATACTTTTACATATTTCAGCCGTCTGTAAAAACGAAACATTTATAACTACACGTGGCACGTCTACAGACAGATTGTTAACAAAGTCATTAAAAAATTATTAAGTTTTTAACGGTACAGTCAAGGCAGTGCACACAAGACAGATTGAATAAACTCCTACTGTCCATTCAAACCAAATGCGGCCCGGGGCCTGGTGTTGTAAATTAACAATACGTGTGTGCATTGTGTGGTTTTGGGGGTTATACCTGCTGGATATAATCACGTATTAACCTACTTACAAGGGAAGAGACTGACGGCAAAAGCATTTTCACAAGGTTGCAAAAAAGGACGGCTCCGAGCACCAGAATCCAGGCGCAGCTGTCCGCCATGTTTCTTTATAGCGGTATTTTGCTCCCCATTGGCCGGCAGGGAATCCACACCCCTTATTATGTCAAGACACATACACACGGGTACTCGTTTTATTAAGCAGATACATCTGTTTACGTTTTCTGTGGATCATATTTGAAGAGATAAAGATATCATGTAATCCTTATTAGCACACGCTAAGCAACACATTTGGCACAATGACAAGAAAACAGCCGCAGCGGTGCCCCCCCCCTCCACCACCCCCAGCACCAGAAATAGATATCACGTGACTGGATTTAAAGCAGTGGCTAGAGGGGGTATTAGGAAGTCCTTAAGTACTGGACTTTTTTACATTGTACACGTTTCTTGACCACACTTTCCCGTTGCCAAAAAAAAGGGAAAACCCAGAGACTGATTGACATACTAACCTGCCCACACAGGTGTCTTGTTTTCATTTAAAAATGTGCTGTCGGGTCCTAAAGGCCAATCAATGGCGACCAGGGGCGGAGAGTGAGTGGCCCTTCAAGTTGGTGCTATATAATAAATAGAATGGAGAGGGGAGGGGAGAGAGACTCAATCTGGTTTGATCTGGTTTTTTTGTGATGGAATATTATCGTCTTACAAGGCTGTTTTACAAGGTAGCCCTGTTTGGATTCCTTCTCAACACAACCGATAACTAGTCACCTTGTCTTCTCCTGTGAACGCCATTTACACTTTTTTTTATTGGTTGATTATACAGAAAAACTAAAAAAAAATAAAAACATGCCGAAACGAAAGGTACGTTTAATTTCATGCATGTTTGTTTTTATATGTGTGTTTATTTTGTTTTCTTAAAAGCAAAATGGAGAAGTACGTGTTACGTTAATTTTGCAATGCACGTGCATTTAAAACATTCGTCCAGTGCATGCAGAAAAAACAAATGCAATGTTGCAATGGAAGCAAACTAACAGCACTTTGGTATGTGGTTAGAAGGGGGTTTAACGTAGCCATCTGCACTGTCTTGAAGTGGCGCCTTTATTGTGTCGTACACTAACAGCTGCGATCTGATATGTCGAGATGCGCGTCTAAATATATATTAAATATGTCAATTCCTCCTGGACAGTAAATTTCGTGTGCATGTTTTTTTTTTTTTTTTTTTTTTAAATGTGCATCCGAATATATAAGTAAGCGAGGTTGTGTTATTTTTCTCTTCAAAATGGCACGTATTGAAATGAATGCAAACAAAGGGGGTGTATCCTCGTACTGTACACAGGTTGTGGAATTGTGGAGAATTCGAAGGAATGCGAAACCACATTTAAAAAAAAAATGCACCAACGCTTTTATACAACTATACATGTTTGATATGTATCTATTTTCATGAAGATGAAAACAAAAATGTATTAATTGATACGTCATTTAAAAAATAAAGAGGGGCGACGCAATATACATGTTGCATGCATATTGCAATTTTAAAGATTTAAATTCTCAGTAAGCTGGTGCTAATTTGCACGTTAATGCAGACGGTACAGATGCACACATTCCATTTGGTCTTGCATGCCCAGTAAGGTATGGTGGTCGCAAAATCGTGTAGGTGTCATGGCTGCTGATAATACAAGAAGACGCTTACTGTATGCTATAATTGTTGCGTGTCTCGAATTCAGCAGACACACAGCGTGTGTGCGCAAACAGGATAGTTCGAAGCCTATATATATATCGTTTAAAATCCGCATAACGTAACCCCGTGAACATTGTCTGCGTCTGTCTACATCTGTGCAGTTTTTTTTCCCTTTTTTCCTGGTATTGTAATGGCGATGCCCCAGCACTAGCGTTGGTGCTACAGTTTTCTGATACGTTGCAGACTTTCTCCGCTTGGAGTATCGCTGAGGATGTCGGAGTTCGAAATTCGAACTAAAGGCGGGAATGGATGGTGGCTGCGATGACGTCGCCGCGAATCCTTTGGTGTTTCAAGTCCCTCCCTTATCTTGACATAGGAGGGCGCTTAGGGAGGCGGGGCTCTTGGTGTTTATTTTTCTTTTTGTAGCCGAGACTAAGGAAGATGGAAAATAGAAAGTACCTGGCTAAACCGTAAAACAAGGGCTTGTTAAGGCGTATAGATTAGCTTGGGTAACATTTACATTTGATAAATTTCCCCAACAGCCACACTACCGGTTTTGATTTGCTCGAAGTTAATTCGGCTGAACGCCATTTCAATATACTCCAAGCGGATCATGGTTTACACCTGAATAGCCACCCTCTAGTACTTTAGTTACATTTTCGTTTAAACTTATTTCGAACGCGGTTATTTTAAGCAGTTTAAAACAGTTATACAGCCCTCAAGACTCGACTAGTTATAATACAACAGCTTGTAATATGCTCCAAGTCAATTTATACATTGAAGTATAATGCTCAGATTTAGAGTTCTCCCAAGGCTCCGTGTCAGAAAATTGGACACCCCTGTCTTGGGGTTATCTGTAAAAGCAGACGTGAATTTGTCTGTTTCCTTTTCAGGGAGCCCAGAACCGTGCTCCATCCAGGCAGTTCATTACGTAATTGCATACCTAGATTGAGTTAAACAATTGGTTTGAATGAAGACCTGGCTTAGACGCATTTTAAAATAGCCTAATATTGTACCACTGCTTACTATCATGCCCAGAGCAGTGGTACTGACTTCATTTCACATGAAAATTGTGTACCCTGTATGTATATAAATTTATTGGTATAAAATAATTTTACAAAGGACCAACATGTAATGAGCCATTAAAGTTCCTTAATTACATATGTGTGTGTTGTATTGTGAATATTATCATCTTAACGTTCATGGAAAACTGAACCTTTTAATTATACAACTTTGTGAATGATGTTTATTTTATTGCCCAAAATGCAATTTATTATTTTGTTTAAACATTTACCCGTTCTTCCATTTTTCAGGAAAGTGATAAAGCCGAAGCACAAGATGATGTAAGTTTTGATGAATCT
This sequence comes from Polyodon spathula, assembly GCF_017654505.1. NCBI lineage: Eukaryota > Metazoa > Chordata > Actinopteri > Acipenseriformes > Polyodontidae > Polyodon > Polyodon spathula. The sequence continues at coordinate 2,894,094 of NC_054563.1, forward strand.
TCCAGACAATTTAGAAACTGTAGAAACATTATCATTTTGACAAAACAAACAAACAAAAAAAAAAAACACGATTGAATTTCAAATAAATGATGTGAACTCTGCTGTTTAAATATCAGAACGGATCAAATGGAAGGTTATAGTCCAAAGTGGTAGGTGAGCAGATTGTCTTAGTGATGCATGTTTTTGCAGAGCACATTCTGAGATGTCTGGTTACAGCTGATTTGGAATCTCAGTTGCATGAAGTTCTAGACTAGCTGTACTACCAGGGTTCAACCCCACCTGCAGCAGTGTGGACAGGGTCTTTGGCTTGTGTGTGATTTAAGAAGGTGGTTTTAATACTGTAGCTACACTGTTGACTGGCTGAACTGCAGCGCAAAGCTGTAATGCCTTCTCCAATCGAGAATGATTGATCGGGCACGTGCAGTCTGGTATGTCACAATCATAAGATGAAAGTTGTGTGTGACCTGCTGGACTATGATAGTGGTGCTCAAGTCATTGTAATTGTAGACAGCACTCTGTTCTTATCGGAGGTACTGCGTGTCTTGCAGGAAATCAATCCCTTGCATGCAATCTTTGCTTGATCAGACTATCTCTCCCTTTTATTTTTTTGCAGTAAGTACGGTATAGGAATACATGTAGGTAGTTTTCCATAACTGCAAAGTATAGATCAATTTGCTTCTTTAGTTCTCATTTATTTGTATTCTACAAACAGAAGCTGCCCAAGAGGAGATCAACAAGGATACAAGAAGTAAGCATGCATTTGTGTTTTTTTGTTTTGTTTTTTGTTTTAATTGGATATGGTTAGAGAAAACAAGGCCGGATATTGTATTTAAAAAGCTGTATATTCCCATCAAAGATCTAATGATGTTTGTGTTATTAAACTTTTGATTCTGTGTGTTTTAATGTAAATATAAGCCTGCTTTCCCCTGCAAGATTAGAAGTCAGTGGTGTGTTTGTGTATAATACTGTTGTTCAAAATGACTCATCTAGGTAATTCCAGGTCAAATGGATTTGCACCTCACCAGGAAGTACCTGGAAGAATCCCAAATACTAGCTCAATTATTATTATTATTTGAATATATAAAGTTATGGGCCTATAATGGGAGTACTGAAAAGGGGCCATGTTTTTGAGGTCATCTTTTGAAAGTGTTCAAGATCTCTTCCTGATGCCCTCTGGTTTCATAAAGTGTCAACATATTACCTGAACTATGTACAGTGCTGGGATCAGACACACCCTATTATAGGGCCATCACTTTAAAACTAATGAGAGTTGAGAGCTAATATTTCTTCCTAAAACACTTCCAGGTACTTAGAAATGCAAAAGAATGTGAGGTGGGGGAGATCCCAAAATGTAGCGTGGAATAACCAATACACCTTTCTTCATTTTTCAGCAACCAGCTCAAGCAAAGCCTGAACCTAAGCCAAAGCCAGTAAAGGTAGGAGGCTTCTTTTTCTTTCCTCGACTCAACACATGCCTTAACCGCTGGCATGCAATGTATTTAATCTGACGATCGTGCCCCCTTTCAAAATTAGATGATCCCATCTGCCCTGTTTTAGCATCTTGGTGGTGTTGTCGCTTGCTCGTGTTTAGTTTTCACCAGGTTCCTGTGTGGTTGCGATGGAAACACACGCACAGTTCAGAGAGGGGAACAGTCAAGTGTGTGTGTGTAGTCCGCTGGATGTTTAGTCTTATTAATGAGACAGTTGAAGCTAGAGCCCCCACCTCCCATTATGGTCATGCACACACACATGTTCTGAATTGACAGTAGATGAGATTAATAAATAAATATATACGTTTGTATTTGTCTTTTATAGAAGGAGAAAACGCCAGCAAAGGCCAAGAAAGGAAAGGCAAAGGAAGAATCCAAGCAGCAGCAGGAGGAGAAGGAGGAGGAAGCCCCTGCAGAAAATGGAGAAGCCCAAAGCGACGAGGTGAACAAGCCATGAGATTCAAACCAGTGTACAGAAGGACGGCAATCCTGCAGTGCTGTGCTGTTCCAGGGTTCATAGATATAAATGAATGATTTTGGCTGCTTTCACAACCTCTGATCTTTGACTACCCAGTTTTACCTTGGGTAAGGTAGTCAAAGATTGGTGCAAACCTGTCTATGAAACCAGCCTGAAGTGCTTTAGGTCAAGTTGTTTATCCCTGCTTCAGAGTTGTCAGCACCTAAGTGGAGCTGTGGACATTCACTTGGCTTCAGGGCCCCCAATACAACATACAAAGACTGAGGCTACCAATTAGAGGGTTTGATTCAAATAAATATTTTTAAAAAACCTAAAAAAAGAAATCATGATCATTGTCGGATTATTTTGTTTTATTATTCACAATGTTAATGTGGTTTTGAAAGGTCGTCTTTATTTTTATTTTTTCAATGCATTCTTTTTCTTCTTGCAGGCGCCAGCATCTGAAGAATCCGGAGAGAAAGGTGGAGAATCTGACTAGCATCCCTTTACCAAGTCTTTTATCAGCGGTCCCTGTACCCCTTGTACAATTCAGAGGAATATTTTTATCGACTATTTTCTAAATGCAAGTTTTTTAGTAGTTTTGATTGTAGAAACGCATTTTTTTAAACGAAATTCCGAAAAAAAGGGATTCCACCGCATCCCATGTTTTCACATCTCTGGAAAACACTTGTCGTTGTAAATGTGTAGGTTTTTATTTTAAATTCGGGGGACAGGGCAGGGGGCGAGGTGTTGCAGAGTGGAAGTGCAGCGATCTGGGATACTGTATTGGAGCAGGGACAGATTGGCTGCCGCGCTAACATTCCATCGGCTGCGAGGGATGGGTAACGTAACCTAGATTGTATCGACTTAACAAAACAAAAAAATAATAATTAACTGAGGTATTGGAGGAAAAAAATACACCTATTTTTGTTTATAACTTTTTAGAAGGTTTGTATGCTGTAACATTTAAATGTGTACCCACATGACTTAATTAACCTGCTCCCAAGTCCAAGGTCTTTACCCTTTCCAAACTGTTTTGCGTTGTATCGTCTGTTTGTTGTTGATAGCCTTTACAATAACATTGTGTAACTGCTGTGAAAGGGTTTTTAAATTATATATATATATATATATATATATATATATATATATATATATATATATATAGGGTGTGTAAATGGTATGTTGTAAGGATGGTAAAATGGGACTTGTGTGTGTGTGTGTGTGTGATTTAATTTTTATTTTGTTTTGTTTTTGGCAAAGCTTATAACTTGAGATGCATAACAGTGTTCAACATACTGTTGGTACCTGTCCTTGTAAGGATGCTAAGCAGCAAGTGACGGCGATGTCATGCGACTTGTCAAGTGATCTTCGCAGTGGCAGCAATAGCTACATGTGCTTTTTAGGTAACAAGTACAAGTGTACCCATTGTCTGTTTTTGTTTCTAGCTGTCTCTGTGTAATGATCGGTATAAAAGAACCAATAAAACACCTGGTTATACATCTTCTGTGACGCTGTGGTGTTTGTTTAAAAGAGCTCCTCGAAAGCTGATTCTCAGTTGTGTAGATTCTTCAACAGGGGAACATGCTTTGTTCCACAGGATTGCACATCAACATTCAACTATGTGAGCATTCTTGCTGGTGTAGGATTTTGAAAATACTCCTGATTAGCTTCTTATTGCCTGGGAAAACACCAAACCCAACAGCTTGAGGACCTGACCTATCATTTCAGACAATACAACGTGGAGTTTTATTAAGTGCAAACTACTTACTCATAGGAGATCTGCTGCACTCGGCATTACTTTTCTAAACTTTGTTTTCATCTATTGGTGACTGATAATCAGCAGAGCAATTGATTTCACGTGATAAATGAGTCGTCCATAACTTCAGAAAGAGCAGTCGGAATTGTCAGGTAAAACTTGTAAGAAGGTGCTCTGATGAAGGAACTAACTGGAAATCTTGTCAGCTTCATTTCTACCTTCGTACAGGAGAGAGCCTATCGATGGGTTTGTGGCGCAGCACTCAAAGATTGCTTCCTTTAATTTGTAACCATTTTGCAGAAGGAACTTTGATAAGAAACACAAAATAAACAACTCTTCGGAGTGCTGCAGCCTGCCACTCCTGCTAAGCTGTTTTGTTTTTTACTGATCATTTTTGAATGAAATGAATGTATTGGTTTTCACACATGGCATTTCCACTAAAGGTGAAACAACTTCCGTAGTAAAGGGGTCCCTTCCTACAGCAGTGTTGGAAATATTCAAACATTTAATTTGGTAATTTATTTTACATATTGGACAGTGTAATGGAAACATACTTGTAAACTATGTTCCTATAAAGAGCCCTCTGGTTCTCTTCAGTGAGTTACAGAAAAACAATTCCCTCTTGGGTTTCTGCTACAGTTTATAAAGAAAGAAAATTGATAAACTGAAAACTCACTGTTTTAATAATGATAAATATATAAAAAAAAAAAAAAAAAAAAACATTACTTTAGAAATCATCAATTACTTCTCCCTCCTAAACAATTGTTGTCAAAATAAGAATCCAACTATACAATATTTACACCAAAAGTGAAGCCCCTATGTTGAATACAATGTCATAACCCACTCCTGTGAATTAGCTGGCAGCAATGTTAAACAGTCTGACATGAGGATAACCTGGATAACCGTGAAGACTCACAAAGCACCGTTTTTTAGGTTCACCTTTTTGCTTCACATTACCAAAAAAATGCAATTTTTTTAACACTAAAATATCTGGATTATTATGCTTTTTTCCACCCCAGATAAACCTGCTACTGTGTCAGCTTTCTTGTTATTATTAGGAAACCAGTGGCTTCAATTTTTAAAATCAGCTGACAATTATGTCAAATATTTTTCCATCATCATTTCAAAATCTTCCTTTTGGCAGAATGTCATGTTTTTATCACAAACCCCTCGTTTCTTCTGTATTAAAAGGGAACCATAACGGAGATCCAATGCTGTTTTTCATCCATTCAGTTGATTTTATTACAACACAGGGCTTCAAGCATGGAAAGCAAACAGCTGAAACCTGTCTATCCCCTGTACAAATCAGCACTCAGTATAATTCCACATTCGTTTTGAGTCCTGACCGAATCTGTTGAAATAATGGTGGGAATTCTCTCTATTCTGGAATCCGGCACGATTTTCTGGTCCCAGGAGATGCCGGATTACAGTTTACCGTATATGAACACAAACCGTTGCTGCGCTTAGATTGAAATCTCATTAACAATCAACACCATGCATTAAACATATTTATGATTTATGTATAAATTGTCTACAACTTGAAAACACTCAATTAGAATTCCAAAGTAAAATTTAGAAGAAAGTCAAGTGAACCAACTTTTCGGACGCAATGTTTGTTCACTTGACTACATTTCTTGGAAGTGTTAACCTGTACGCATTGTCTTCTCTTTTTTCACTAGTACAGTAGATTAAATGGGGTCTATTTTAACCCTGCAATGAGCACTGGTGTAGTAAATACTACACAATACTGCCTGTCTAACATGCTGTGCTAACTATCCAGTCTTACAAGACAGCGTCTGCAACCTCTTAACCTCGCGTATTTTTATTTATAAATAAATAAATTACATATCGTTAGCCTTTCTCATTGGTCACATACACTTTCCTTAAGTATCGGGCCACACTGGACGGAATCAAATCCAAGTGTATGACGGCGCCAAACTTTAAATGTTCATTTTGACTTTATCAAAACCCCCGTGTCAAAACTCTTGTTGTCTGGTTGTAAGCACCGCCGTAAGAGAAGAATATCAAACAAAACGTCCTTCCTTTGTTTGTACCCTTCGGGGTACGTTAGCTAAATATCCATTTCGTTTTATTATTGGCTGTAATGAAGTTTATGAAGGTTCTGGAAAAGTTTTTTTTTTTTTTTCAATTTTCTTTTTTTTTTCACTGTAAAATTCAACTAAATAATTTCCCAGCTTTTGCAGGTCAGTAATTTTTTAGCAGTCAATACTTTCACAATACTTGGTATTTATTGTGAAAACAAACTAAAATTCCTTTAAGCTACTATACTGAGAAAAACGAATTGTAATTGAAAAATTTTTTTTTCTTTTTTTTTTTTTATTTGTGGCGTGAGACATTGAAACGTTACAGCTTCTGTATGAAAATTAAATACGGACAGGCATTCATCATGCAAATGTGTATGTGCTGCTGTCTGTTGAGATAAGGTCTTGTTGTATTTGATTGGGAAATTGTAACCCACAACTTCACGTCAATGTGTGTCTTGTGAATGTTATAGACTTAAAAAAACAACAACATATAGCGATAGTTTTAAACCTATCTACAACGGTTAGATGTAGTCTCTTAAATACAGATTGGCTATATCAAACTAATAATGTACATTTAGTGTGGACAGTTTTTAGTAAGCCATTAAGATTACGCGAAGTTGTTTAAGACAGTAAAGCTGTCCTCCTCAGCTCTGTGCAGCGCCGCCGCAAAAGGTGACGTCACTCTCCAAGACAGCCGAACTACATCGCGGAAAAACACACCAGTTACACATATCTTTTATTTGAATAATACGAAATCGTTTAACAGTCCTCCAACTCGGTTAATAAGGTCTTTACGCGACTTTGAAAGCCATTCAAGCACCGAATTGTCAAAAAAAAAAAACCCACAGAAGTTGCCGTAGGGAGAAGTGAAAGGACAGATTTATTTTTCTCCCCCCTTCCGGCGGAAGTATCTCGTATAGCTGAGGCCTCATCACTTCAATGGCGACCGAAAGCTGGTTGAATAAAGAGCTGGTGCTGCTGCGGAGGGGGTCGGAGGAGTGTGAGAGCAAATAAATAAATAAATATTAGAAGAAATAATCATAAATTACTACTGCAAATATTCACACATTAACAATGGCCGACACAGCGGCCAAATGTCAGAATGTGTCGCTCCTTGAATCGGGTAAGACGAAAAAAAAAAAAGTACACACATAGATAATACAAAAAAAAAAAAAAACAAAAAAAAACGCTATGAATTAAAACTTTTAACTTTATAATTCCCTGTTTTGTAATATTTATTTACGTCCATTTACAGAGCTTTATTACCTGATTGCGCGTTTTTTATCGAAAGGCCCTTGTCGGAAAGCGGCGGAGGTGAGCTTGCAACTTCCCTTCATTTTGTGCTTGTTTGTTTTTTTTAAAGAACATTTGTGTTGTTTGAGAAATGATCGAGAGAGCCATGTCTGAAAATGCATGTTTTTGTTTTTATGGCAGGTCTTGGTGGGGGAGCTGGAGGATTACGAGGTCTGTATGATCCACTCCAGCTATGCATGTCTGTGTGAGAGAGAGAGAGAGAGAGAGAGAGCGGTGACTTGTTTTTGGCCACTGACTTTTTGAAACCGCTTCTATGTCACCGTCTCTTTCTTTTGACATCACACATTTTTACAAACCCAATTTTACGATATTGTAACATATTCTAAAGCCGTGTGTACCCCTTCGTTTTTTTATTTTTTTAAGCTTCTTCCAAAACGATTGGATTGGGAAGGCAATGAGCATCCCAGAACGTATGAAGATTTGGTAAGGACAATTTTTATTACCTTAGTGTTATTAGAAATGTTAATTCTCACGATCTCTCATCTTGCATAGTAAACAAACAAAAAAAAGTACTGTCTATTCGTCCTGGCTTTTATAAGGTCAGATTTATTATTTTTTTTTATTGGGGGTTGTTTGTGGCTTTTCCTTCACGGTGTTATGTTTGTTTTGCGGGGGTTAAAAAAGTAGAAAATAAAATTGTTAGCCGCAGAAGGTGATTTTTTTAAGTATTAGATTGCAATAGAGGGGGTGGAGATTATACTGAGGAGGTGGACAATTGAGTGACGAGTCCTATATGGGCCAATCCGGAGGCGCGATTCATGTCCTCCAGCAAAATTGTTTGTCAACTGAGCTCCGATTGGTCTGTCTTTAATACGATGCCAGTTTATTTCCTATGGTACTGCTAACTGCCTTTTTGTGGGGGTTAAGTATACTAAACAGAGGAGGAGGAGCTTCTCCTTTCATTTCAGAATGTAAGTGTGATTTCATCTTTTAAAGATGCAGTCATTTGTATTTCGTGGTAGAATATTCAGTGAGCCTCAACCTAAAATCTTCTGCCTTCTGTCACGTTTAGTCATTATTTAGATTTGTTTTCGTCTTTGAAAGGGGATTACATTTCCTAAAACATCTTGACTGGATGAGATTTTTTTATTTTTTATATTAGATTGGGATTGTTTTAATCATAATGAAATCACCAAATGTCTTATGATCAAAATGCAGGGAAAGGGGCATACTGTGTGACAGAAGACAGAGATAGGGTCATAATCTAAAGCTATGTTGTGTGTGTGTGTGTGTGTGTGTGTGTGTGTATATATATATATATATATATATATATATATATATATATATATATATATATATATATATATATACAAACATCTTTAACTCAAGTTATTTTAAGAATGTGTTTGTTTTGTCTTAAGTTTTGGTGTATTTAAATACAATTTGTTCTTGATACAAGTTTTCAAAACAATCTTAAAGAACCGTTTCAGTAGTTTAAAGTAAGGCTTTTAAATTGCCACTTTCACTTCAGTTAACCATTTGAAGTTGCCTGAAGGGGGGGAAACTTAATGCAAAACATGTCTATTTCTGTTCCTGTGTGGTTCAAAGCCATCTGACTGGTGGAGGGGAGGGGAGGGGAGTTTGGTCAGAACAGCTGCATTTTATGTCCCAAGATAGTGGGACTAGAACCTCCACGTAACACCGAGACCTCCAGAATACATGCCAAGAATCTCTTGTTTGTTCTACCTTTTTGAGTAAATACACCTAAGATTTATACAGTCAAGCAACTTGTAATGACCCAGGGGACCATTTAAAAAGTCATATTTATAGACAGATGGGCTACATTTTTGATATTTGGCAAGGTTTTGGTTTCACATTGAAGCCATTCAGTAATACTGAGTGTAAGTGTATACAGATGCACCAGTGCTTGAATTGTTAGGTGTGATTTCAAAAATAAAAAGAATGAAAAAAGAAAGAATTTGAAAGAATGAGGTCTTGCAGTACCTGTTTCTGCACTTGTCTGTCATACCTGGATGTAAATTGATACACTTTTTTTTCCACTACATTTCTAGGTTCGTGCGAACAAACATGTGGCGCCTGATCATTTGCTGCGGATTTGCCAACAAATCGGCCCGCTTCTGGACAAAGAAGTTCCATCATGTGTGGCAGGGGTCCGATCCCTGCTTGGTGCAGGGAGACAGTGCATACTTCGAACCACCAAAGGTGTGACAGTTACAGAAAATACACACGTTCTGTGACAAATGGGTCCATGTTTTCAAAGCATTTATTCTAGTCTTTAACTCCAATTTTTTGAAAGAGGCACAGTAAGATGTCTGTTGATTTTACAAAACTAGAACCAAACAACTAAGTAATATAATCCAAATACACTCAATGTGTTTGTTGCTACTTTTGCAACATTAATTTATTTTCTTTTGGTAACGCTACGAAAATATGACCAATGGTGTCTCAAGACAATTTGCCTCCCTCTTTGCTTCATAGATGAATGTAGAAAAGTCTAATATTAGGTATTTATACCAGGTAACTCTGTTGGTTGATGGGGCAGTGGAAAAGAGGATGACTAATAAATAAATTTTGTTTCTTTGGTTTTGTTTCCAAGATTGCAAAAATGTTGTTTTGAAGGGCCTGGATTTTGCAACTCTCCACAGAGGAAGACCACCTGAGTTGCCTGTATGCTACAGAGGCCCTCCAAATCTGGGTAAACTTTGTTATCCGTAATTTATGGATAATCCTAGAATTTGCCTCCCTTTAGCCTTAACCGTGGAAAATTTATATTGCCTAAAAAGTTAAAATGGTTTAATGTCCTGTGTGTTTATCTTACAAGTAGGGATGTAACAAAGGGTTGCAGAATTGCAGAAGGAGGGTTAGAACCACTGATAGTACTCATTTGCATAATTTACTGGTACATAATTTTTTGTTTCCTGTTTACTGTCTTTCTGAAACCCGTTTCTTGGACACTAGAGCTGCGTGTCTGCTGTGAACTTTCAACTAGTTTGTTTGTTTATTTTGTTTGTGAAGGTGCAGTGTTCAGTTTTGGAAATTAAAATTTAGTATTGCCATATATTTTGTTTCATACTTATTCTACCTAAATATAAAGTCTTGTACGCTAGGTATTCAGTACATATTGTATTGAAGCAACACAGCAGCTAGAGGTACCCACCCCCAAGTGCTTTGGCACTACCCTGCTCCAATGCACTGCTGCAGTGCCATGATAGTGGTGCTACGTATAACGTTTTGGTAGTGGATTTTAATACGACATTTGTTTAAGTATTAAGCATTATGCAAATCAAAACATCAAATTTTTTGACATTAATTGTGTGATTTTTACATTCACACATTGTCAAATGGTTTCCGTTAACAGAACAATAGAAAAAAAACAGTGTGTGAATGCTGCCTGACGAACCATTGAAGGTTTAGAACTACCTGCACATTCCTGGCTAGCGAACCTTTGATTACAGCCCTACTTGCAAGCAAAGTCTGAAATCGCAATCATATTCTGTTAAAGAATGTAAATACAGGGTTGCCTAGTGGCAACTATTAAAATGTTATGCCTTATTTGTTAACTTATCTCACGGTCCTCTGATTTAACGCATCCTCTTAACTATCATGTGGGCCAGAGTCCCCAACACTTATTTATTTTCATCTAGCCGTTTTTCTTAAGTTTTTTTCTTTTAAATTAAGGACTATGTACACTATTATACAAATCAAATCTGTTTAAAATCATTGATTTAGATTTGCATATTATTGTTATTATTATTAGTGAAACCTGTTGTGTCCTTTCTGTTCCTGTAGTCGAGGTTTATCGCGGGAGAGAGCTGACGGGAGCAGACCGTTTTAGTTCAATATGTCCTGGGAGCGCCTACCAACACATGAAGATGCGCAGGAGAATCCTTGGTCATCTTTCAGCTGTTTACTGTGTTGCGTTTGACCGCACTGGACAGAGGATTTTTACTGTAAGTGCCTGCCATTGTATTTTAAACATTGGTGATATGCCACCTTTACTCCACTGGGAGTGCACAATGTGTTTATTTAAACTAAACAAATGTCAACAATTTTGGTACATGCATAAGTAACTTGCCACTCTGTAGTTCTCCTGCTTTAAAATTGGTCTGTTTTAATCTCCTGTTTTACTGCTTGGCGGGAGTTTTTTAAAGATTTATGTAAAGGCACTTTTTAGAATTTAAATTCAGGGGGATTGTAACTCAATGTTTTTGTCTTTTTATGCGACTGTTTTAGGGCTCTGATGACTGCCTGGTGAAGATCTGGTCCTCCTTTGACGGTAGTTTGCACTCTACACTGAGAGGCCATTCAGCAGAGATTTCTGACCTGGCTGTTAACTTTGAGAACACTCTCATAGCTGCAGGCAGCTGTGACAAAGTGATCAGAGTGTGGTGCCTCCGGACCTGCGCCCCAGTGGCTGTGCTGCAGGGCCATTCTGGGTCCATTACTTCCTTACAGGTGTGGAGATGCTACTGGTAGACTGGCAGCTAACAATTTGCACATTTTTAAGTACCTGAAATATGAGTGCTCAAAGAACAGGTCACAAAATGTAATGATATGCCGTTTATCTCAATATCTGCACACTGAGATTGCAGTTCACAACAATTCCCCAGTCTCATTGTTCTTTTCATTTGTTGTTGAAATGATTGACATGTTGGGTTGGGTTAGGTAGGCAGTTACTAAGCTTGCGGTGTGTTGAGCTGTTAGTCATTTTTTCCCTTTGAAAAAAAGAAATACTATAACTGAGTACTTGTAAATTAAGCGGCAAAAACTGACTTGAATATTTTACTTTAAGATGAGGGGACGCATTATTTAAAATGCTGTCTTCTCTTCCAGTTTTGTCCAATGGCTAAAGGCTCTGTGAGATACATGGTGTCCACTGGAGTGGATGGGACAGTCTGCTTTTGGCAGTGGGATGCCAACAACATGACGTTTAAGTAAGTCAAGATTTGTCTACATTTGAGTTTTTGCTCTGAGGAGGAAAGGAGTAAGCCAACCAAACAGTCCTCTCAAGGAATCCAAAAAACATGGAAGCCAAACATTGGGAGTCTGTGTTATTTTTTGGAATCTGAGTTATTAAAATTAAAAATAAATCATAATCATAATTGCAGTATGGGTATAACACTTGTTTTTTTTTTTTAACTTTTTATCATTAAAGCACTCGCCCACACAAGTTTACAGAAAGACCCAGACCAGGAGTACAAATGATTTGTTCTTCATTTAGTGCCGGTAAGGTAGTAATGTAGTTATTTTAGTTATTTATTTATATGTTGTGTTCTCATGGTTGTTGCAGTCTTTTTTCATTATGGCTTGCTTTTGTGTGCCATGTAGATTTTGCATGACCAGAACTGATGATCATTAACATCGTGTCTTGTGGAAAGAGCAATTGTATTGTTTTTGTTTCATTTGTTTTAGGTGGCATGTTCTTAGCAACTGGCAGCACCGACCATGTGATTCGAATGTATTTTCTTGGCAGTGGAAGCCCTGAGAAAATTGCAGAACTTGAGTCGCACACGGTAGGGCTTTAGTCTTGTGTCTTGATTTCATTGTTTTCTCTTTCCAACCATAGTTTTATTTTTACATTGTCGATTTCAGTAATCGTGTGCAGTTTCTACTGAAATTACAAAAGATTTTTAACTTCTATTTCAGGATAAAGTTGACAGTATTCAGTTTTGCCACACTGGGGACAGGTATATATGTTTTCTTATTCTTAAGCTATAAATACATATTTAGTTAATTTATTAATATAATAGCAGTTGTGGAAATATGTTATAGTGTGTAACTTCTCTACACTTCCAGTGATTGCAGTATTATAGCATGCAATATTGATTTTGCAGATTTGTGAGTGGCAGCAAAGATGGAACAGCTCGAATCTGGAATTTTCAGCAGCATAGGTGGAGAAGCATTTTGCTGGAAATGGCTTGCACATTAGAAGAGTAAGGGTTTTTGCTTTTTTTTTTTTTTTCTGATTTTACTTTCTCTAGCCAAATAATTAATTACATTTTATAATGCAACCCTCTGCAGAGGGTTAATGCAATATGCTGTGTCACTGGGGAAGAATTGCAAAGAGCTGATTTTGTATTTTTTCTAGGCCTGTAATCGCACCAGATGAAAAGTTTTTCAAGCCAAAAGTGACAATGATTGCTTGGGATCGACATGATAACCATGTTATCACGGCTGTTAATACCCATCTGGTTAAAGTGTGGCATTCTTACACGGGGCAACTGCTTCACATCTTGAAGGTAGGAGACATTTGTATGTGGGTGTGCGCACATGGAGGTCAGCTAGTGAACATGCTGACTCGTCCTGGTGTTTTCTAGGAATACTGAAAGGTTCTGGTGGTGGTTAGTTGAATGGGAGATGAATAGGGGGCTCTCTTGTACAATTTATTGCGGTTGGATGCTTGATGTTTTTAATTTATTACAAGCTGCGCCGTCCGCTGACCTATAATTCAGACCTCTGTCCTCCCACCAGACACAATGTTATGTATGTTGTGTAATTGAGCTAAAGTGCTTTCAGGTGAAATGAAATGTACGGATTCACTTAGCAGAACATGTTCAAGGTGTCAATCTGGCATAGTCTTACACCAGTTTTTTTAAAGCCTTCACCACCGTGGCAAACTGGGTGAAAATTAGTTGAGCCACATAAGAAAACCTTTTGCTTGTGTTGACATGGTGAGCGGCTAGCTGGAACGTAATCTTCTAAATTATCTGTTTTTTTTTTCGTAGGGCCACGAGGATGAAGTGTTTGTGCTGGAGCCACATCCCTTTGACCCCAGAATTGTGCTGTCGGCTGGTCATGACGGAAACATCTTTATATGGGACATAACCAAAGGCACAAAAACACGGCACTATTTCAACATGGTAAAGTGCATGCTGCAATTGGAGGAAGAAATTCTCAGTTTGTGCTTTTACACATGCTGTGGGACAGAGAGTCTACTTCTAATTTTAAACATAAAAACAAGGCACTAGACCAGAATCTACACAGACCTGTTTTATATAAATTACTGCCCCTCTTCATAACCGTTTTAAAAAAGAAACTTACCTTAATCTTGGGCAAACATTTCCATCTGAAGTCTTCATCAATGCATGATTCAGTGTTTACTGTGTCTGAAGCATGCTTGATGTTAAACCATGTTTCTTGTTGATTTTTCTTCTAGATTGAGGGTCAAGGTCATGGTGCTGTGTTTGACTGTAAGTTCTCACCAGATGGGCAGCACATTGCCTGCACAGATTCTCATGGGCACCTGCTCATATTTGGATTTGGATGCAGTAAGCCTTATGAAAAGGTATTTTTGCAATTGTATAAAAGTTTAGTTTTTTTTAAAATAGGAATTCAAAATGGCAACCAGTTATTTTGTGATGTAAATACATTTGTTGGACAGACCCGTCTCTAGATAGACACCAAAATATAATTCAAATGAAAATGTGTTTAAAAAATGCTGTCCCATGAGAACAGTAAAAGTGTTGTGTGAGAATATGCCCAACATATTTAATTTTGCTTTCAGTAGCGATTTAAAACTGCTCTTGGCTTTCTTAGATTCCAGACCAGATGTTTTTCCACACTGATTACCGACCCCTTATTCGAGACGCCAACAATTACGTCTTGGATGAGCAGACCCAGCAGGCTCCCCACCTCATGCCTCCACCCTTCTTAGTGGATGTTGATGGAAACCCACACCCCACTAAGTACCAGAGGCTTGTCCCGGGAAGGGAGAATCTTGCAGATGAGCAACTGATTCCTCAACTGGGATATGTTGCAACAAGTAAGCTGCAGCTTGTCTTTTTTGTAATTTCAGGGAAGGTAAATTTAGTGTTAGTGCCCATGCAGTTGTTTTTTTCTTTTCCTAAACATGTGTTTTAGCTGCTGCTGCTTCACTTCTTGAAACCTCCCTTTTTGGGAAGGCAATAGGCATGCTCCTACAGCTACTGAATGTCAAGGCTATTGTGCTTAAAGTTCTGCTGCAGCTAAAACAAAAAACAAAAACGGGTGAGAGGATGTCGGCTATTTTTGAAATGATATACGCCACCTCACCGTCATTTTCAGAATTCTAGAAAAGGCTTACTTTAGTGAGAAACACTGTGTGCCAAATTCATAATGCGTATCCCTATCAATAAATGAATAATACATTTGCTGGCATCCTAATCTTGTCAGGTTATATGTGAAGTAATTACCAGTAATTGCTCATAAATTATTTGCGTTTCTGTTTCTATGTAGTTGAAATTAAAAACAGAAAAAAAGCCTTGCCACAGGAGTTTTATTTTTTTTTTTACTATTACATTTTATTTAAGGTTATTTTGGCTTTGTATTCTTGAATATGTTATAGGTGACAAGATATATATTGTAAGTTAAGTCTATTGCAGAATTGGAGTTATCATACTCTTGTGATTGCAACTGGATGTGTAATTTATCAAAATGTAGACCACATAATTGACAATACTTCCAATTCTAACTTTTTTGTCACAAACCTCCATTACGAAAAAAAAAAAAAAACCTGTCCCTGCCTGCCTTTTCTTGCAGCTGTTTTTTTCTGACAATTATTTAGTGGTGCTTCGGGGTGGGTAATGTGTAGAAACCTGTACAACTGAATCTCACAAAGACTTGCAGTGCTACTTGACAGTGGATCGGGTTGGCATCAAGTGAGGAAAGAATAGGTTTCACTGGTGAACAACGTGAATAAGAGTTGAATAACGTGTTCTATTTCAACATGCTGTATTTCAGTTGAAATGTTTAGTTATTGACCAGTGACAGTCACAAAGTCCAAATATGTAAGAGAGTGTCACTAAAGGGATAGGGGGAGGTCACAAGAAAAAGCAGGCTGGAGTGAGTGCCAGTATTGTCTGCCTCCTGTGTCCTAAATATTATTGGATCTATACATCCCTTTGGGGAACACCCTCTACAGTAGAACGGGGGTTGAAGGACTTTTATTATGTAGAAGTACATTGCAAAATGTTGATTGATCAAATAACTAAATTTATGTTCTCTGGAGTCCTAAGATGTGTATAAAATTTGTTAAAAGAAACTTGACCAATCGGTAAATGCCTTGCATCGTTAAGATGACACATTTAATTGGTTTAAAAATATATATAAAAAATTTCAGGACAACAATAATAGTCTTACTAAAACACATTTAATTTTTTTTAGAATTCTGTTAGACTGACACACTGGAGACAGCTGTCTTGAGTGTGTGTTTTAATTTGCAGGTACTGATTTAAATTGTTCCACTCAAACAGGTGATGGCGAGGTTGTGGAGCAGGTGATCAGCCAGCAGACCAGTGACCATGATGAACAAGTCCGGGAGCTCAATGTGCTCGATGACATTATCAGACAGTTACAGGAGCAACAGGACCAGAGGAGTAGAGAGCCAGCTGCCCTCCCAAATGGGCCACAAAACCAGGAAGGCACCCCTAGAAGAGGTATAGTCAATATGTAGATTTTTTTTTTTTGGGTAAAACTCTTTTACTGCTTATCAGTAACTATTTGGTGCTGGAGCTGACTGGGAGTAATTCATAATGTAATGTCATTTCACACCCTGCTGGGTGCACTAGGTATGAGTTTATCAACTTAGGTGTTAAAAAAAACACCAATCTTTCTGCAAATATACATTTGTAAAATTCCCCAGGTATAGCTTCAGTAAATCTTTCTAGTGTTTTGCTAATTGGAGAGTCGCAGGGTTGATGCAGAACGAGGGCGCGGTTTGTCGTTCAGGCTTTATTCAATAAGGAAGAATCCTCTTGATATAAGCATTGACTGTTCTGGTGGTCCAGTTCAGTGTATCTGTTTATTTATTTATCAACTTTCCTTGGCGATCCAGCTTAATATGGTTTCTCCTAAGTCATTTTGAACTATTTGAGTTTACTTTCAAGTTTATTAAATTAGTTTTGCTGGAGCTGCTGGTTTAAGGTTGTTACTGTGAGCTCCCCTTTTGCCAAACTCAGTGAAAGCAAAGAAAGTACTCTCTCCTGACCTTGGGGTTATTTACAGTAACACAGGAACTGTAGAAGTTAACTCGAGAGAACAGGGGCCCCATTCTGTCACCCCTGGTGGTCATGGAGACAAGGCTAGCTAGTCTCCAACTCGCTGCTTTATTACAATTTTCAGGGTGCTGGAATGATCAGAAAGATGCTTGACCTCCTTTTATGGTCCTACAATACCGACATAAATTGTAATATATTTTTACAGTTTTCAGAAATCCAAGTGTCGAAGTTCAGTCCTCCCCGAATGTCGGCCTTCGTCGTAGTGGGCAGGTTGAAGGTGTGCGGCAGATGCATCAGAACGCTCCGAGAAGCCAGATGGCCACGGAGCGCGACCTCCAGGCCTGGAAAAGAAGAGTTGTGGTGCCAGAGTTGTCACCGTACATACTCAAGTAAGACCACTTTTTATTTATTTTTTGATTGATTTTGTAAGATAGGCACAGTGATGGTGGTCCTTCTTTCTTGTGAATCTAGTTCCTATTCACATCTTTTCTTTAAATGTCCTCCTGTTTTGCAGGAGACAGGAAGACTACAGGCTAGCAAAAGGGGCAGAAGAGTTGGTTCTGTATACAACGGAAAAGAAAAGAAAGTCCTCGCATGGATCATTCAAGGTAAAACTTCCTTTCCCCACAAGTAAAAAGAAATAAATAGTACAGATTGCTATCCAGCTTAACAGCCACTGTTGTAAATATGTAGCGCTTTTATTGTTTTAAGTTGCCTTTTTTAACATTGTTTACTCAAAACAGGATGATTCTGATGATGGCAGACCACGCACAAAAAGAAAAATGCGACCACGTCGGCCAAAGCAGACAAGCTATCGAACCCGTAACACTGCAGTAGATCAGCTTGTTGAGTTTTCTTGTGAAGAAGGGGATGAGACTGAAAGCTCCTTATCAGAAGAGGTAGTGCTGCCTGGAATTCATTTTATATTTATCTGTATCTAAATAGATCAGTTTTTTGAGGGTGAGGTCAAGAGCCAGCAAAAGATGTACTGTATGCAATCAAAACATTTAATATATATGCTTTTGATTGTATAGAGAATAGTTCTCCTCATTACACTTCAGTGACACAGACTGGTTTGCTCCCTGGTCAAGGTGTAGAGTGTGCAGTGTCGTCTGTTTTCTCCAGAGTTCAATAGCTTGGTAACAAGAAGCAATTGACTTGACAGTGGGAGCAGAGGTCACCTGTTTATATTCAGTCTTTCTCATCAATAAGTAGGAGGCAACGTTTTGAATTGGGCATTTTTAAATTGGGTACAAAAATGGGAGGGTGAAAATTATAAAATGACTAGAGAAACGTGTGTTTGGCTAGAAAACCTGCCTCGAGTGTATAATATGTTACAAAAGTTATTTCTATCGACCTAGGAGTATGAAATAACAGATAGTGGAGCTTTTTGGATTTCTAATGAGGAAGAAGAGGCTGAAGAGGAGTGGAAAAGTGAAAGCAACAGTTCAAGGTACAGAAAGAAGGCAGTTACAATTTTTTTTTTGGTTGGTTTTTAAATAAACAAAAATAATAGAACATACAAATTGTATATATTAATGCCACATCACTCCCATGAGGTAAATGTTTGTTTTGCAGCAACTCCTCCAGTGAGTACTCTGACTGGACTGCAGATGCAGGAATCAACCTCCAGCCTCCCACCCGCAGCTCCTCCAGGAGGAGAGCGAGGCGCAAGCTCAGCAGCTCGGAGGAGGAAGAGTCAGCTGAGGAGCAGTGTGCCGGGGCTCCAAAACCAAAGAAGCCTAAAGAAAGAACACCAAAGGTAGCAGCACCAAGCACATGTGCATTTTGGATACATTTAAATTATTGAAATGTTCTCAAATAATAATGTTCCCTGTGCAAGTGTAACATTTCAAGGATTGTGTGCCCGAAATTAGAGAGTAAACAACACATCACACAAAGATGCAAAGTTTAAAGTAATTTTCTGTTGCTTGTATACCTGTCTAGAGTTAGCGTTGCTCTTTTTACAACATTCGTGTTCATTGGAATATCTTGTGTTATATCCGCGGTTTGTCTTGTAAAGCTTTTTTTTTTTTTTTTTTTTTTCTTTCTTCCAAGGGTCCAAGTCAGAGACCAGCCTTAAACAGAGAAATATCGAATGAGTTCCGTCCTTCTGCTTGGATCACTGACGTCATTCCCCGGAAGTCCCCATTTGTTCCCCAAATGGGCGATGAGGTAAAAAGTCTGTTAGAGCTGTGGTTGGCTCCTCCCTCGGTAGGTGCTATTCATAAAGGTTTTTATCCCCAAGGAGCCAGATGTAGTAGAAGTACCTGTATGCATACACACAGCTGTGCAAATGATAGGCAGGGTTTTTTCTTTATTTAATATTTTTATTGGTTTATATGTTTGATTCAGGTGATCTATTTCCGTCAAGGCCACGAATCTTATGTTGAAGCGGTGAGAAGAAATAACCTTTACGACATCAACCTTGACAAGCAACCCTGGAAGAAGTTGGAGCTCAGGGTAAGTATATACACGTTGTCATTTTTTTAAATCTACCTTTTGAGAGGAGTGCTAAACGAAGTATTAATTGGACATTTACCAAATGAAGTTCAGAGCTTCTCTTTGCAATCTTGTTGCAGTACATTTTAATCAGAGTAATACCCTGTTGGAGGTGATTTCTACTATGATAAATTCAGTATTGCGCTTGGTGCTCCAGATAAGGTTTACAAGTCATTTTGAGTAATTAATTTAGACACTGAGAAATGTATTTTGGATGAGTAAAATGCAACATTGCCTTGAAGTCATGAGTACTTTCAATAAAAACTGTACATACTTTTGACCATCGAGATGCCGGGAACCAACAAAGTACAAGAAGCTTCAATGCAGACTCAAGCTGTGCAGCAAAACTGCTATTCAGATTTTTTACGCTTGAAATTTAAATATTGTGTAATTCTTGGTTTTTCAGTGTGCAGAACACCTTTACATAGCTTATCTGGAGTGCTGATTTCACTGATGTGTGGTATTTGAAACACCCTTAAGAATACATGCTTTATTGTACTTACTACAAATTGGCTGATTTTAGCACTCAACACTTTCTTTATATTATCAGGATCAAGAGTTTGTTAAAATTACCGGAATCAAGTATGAAGTTTGCCCTCCGACACTGTGCTGTCTGAAGCTGTCTCTCATAGATCATGGCACAGGGAAGTTGATGGATAAATCGTTTTCTGTTAAGTACGTACCTCCTCAAATTGCAATATTTTTAAAAACGAAAGATGGATTTTAATTGGGATGAGTGGTGATTGTTTTCATGCAACTGGAATTGAATTAGAGCCCTCTGGCAAATTGTTGATTTTTTTTTGTCTGATTACATCACCTTTTGGTACTGTTTTTACAGCTTGTAGGTTGGGGTTAATTTTACAAATTAAGATTTCTTTCACTGCAAAAAATGTTTCTTCAAATATATATATCTAGAACTCAATGTGATGTATGAAGTTTTGGTGAATTTAAAAAATAATTAATAGAACTAAAAAAATGTCTTCATTTGCAGGTACCATGACATGCCTGACGTAATTGATTTCCTTGTTTTGAGACAATGTTACGAGGAAGCAAGGCAAAGAGACTGGCAACCAAGTAAATATACGCCATCTTTTTGGGCATTGATTCTTTATTTGCTTCAAGTTTTTGTTAAAGGTTGGCTAGAATGTAAAAACAACCCAAACACTGCATTCTGCGTAGCGCACTCTGCTGCATCAGCCTTGTGCTTTCACTCTCCCTGACCTGTCCTTTTGGCCTCCTAGCTGAGGCAGCAAAATATGATGCCAGTCAAAGGCAACTGAGGCAGTGGTTTTATGTGTAGTCCGGTCTGCTGTGCATAAATCTAAGATGAGTCTAGACAAGTTTACAAAAAAAAATACAGTAATCATACGAGTCTGACAACTTAACTTGAATGGAATGTAAAACTAAATAGTGTTACACACTGATACCAAGATAAGGAATAGCAAGGGGACTGGAAATGACTAAAACCATCCTTTGTTCGCATTGCAGAGTGTGGATCACACTGGATTTGTGCCTTTTTTTTTTGTGTAGTTCAGCATAAACGTAATAGTTTCAAATCCAGGGAACAAAAATAAAACACGTTTTACTTGTTACAAGTGCCATCTAGTTATGTGCATGGTTGAAATTATTGTACGCGATATTTATAAACTCATACATTTATATTTCCATCTGTAGTGACAGCATACTTTTGAAGGGTGCTTCTTCTAAAATGTTGTATTTTTCTAAGTGTAACCCATGGAAATTATATATATTATATATGAGAGAGAGATTATTGTATTGGCTGATATTGGACACTGTTTCTGTTAATTTTTTTTTCTGCAGATGACCGATTCAGATCGGTTATTGATGACGCGTGGTGGTTCGGGACCATCTTATGTCAAGAGCCATATCAGCCAGAGTATCCTGACAGTCACTTCCAGTGCTTTAAAGTTCAGTGAGTACACTGCACATCCCAGCAGGGGACATAAGCTGGGATTGCTTCATTTTCATTAAGCTCAACAATAACGGCGGTACAGAGGCTCTAGAGAAACTCTTGTCAAATTGTAATTTCTGTTCTGTGATGAGCGTGTTGGCTCTAAGTGGACAGGTTAAACCTTCCCCTCCGCAGTGGCTTGAATCTCTACTAATAGGGAGAATGTGATTTGATTTCTGTAGAGATCCCAATAGAGTGGATTTGTCATTGATTGGTTTGTAGATTATTATTTTTCTATCAAACCTTAACGTAATGCTTTGAGAAATAATTATGCCTTTTTTTTTTTTCTTAGGTGGGACAATAATGAGATTGAAAAGGTTAGCCCTTGGGATGTGGAACCTATTCCAGAAAATGGTATGTTAAAATGTGTGGACTGTAAACATTTTAAATGTTATCAGATGAAGACATGCATACTAACAATAAACCATGTTTTATTAATTATGTAATTCTAAAACAATTAAAAAAAGAAATCCAGTATGCGTTCCAGAACTAAGAACTTTTATACATGATGCTGTTGAGCTGGTTCCAGCCTGTTAAGATACACTAAACTGTAGGTAACTTCAGATTTGAATTTGGGACGTTCCTAATCCGCTGAATCTAACATCGCAATCTGGAAGAAAGTACTGTTGCTGTAGCTGACCTGAGAAAAGATGTACATTTAGATGTACTGTACATGCACTGAGAAATGCTTTAAATAAAAAATAACATTGTAGTAATGATATGAGCGAGTCATGCTGTAGCTCTGATATAGATAAACGTCTCTGCTAGTGTTCCTTTTTCTCTTGGAAACTAAAATGGCTGTCCTATCGAATGAATTTGACATGCTTTTACACCATTTACAGCGTAAAATAAACTCCCAGGCCGTATGTGGCCCAGTGAATTTGTGTAATAAGTTGAATGCTCCATGTTTTTGCACAGCTCAGCAGCCTGATCAGATCGGTGGAGGTGTCCCAGTGACCCCCGAGGAACTGAGCAGACTGATGTATCAGCCTCAGAAGGGAGAATGGGGATTAGTAAGGTCCATGGACGAAGAATGTGAACGAATTATCAGCGGCATTGATCAGCTCATGGTTCTTGGTAAGATGGTTATGTGTTAGACGTGCTGATTGCTCTTCAAGACGTCCTGTTGTCAGGTTCATTCCTCATCATACGTAGGTTGTGACAGACATTAAATACACAGAGAATTAGGATGATTTGTTTATGGTAATAGCACATTGACAGACAGTAACAAATAGTGCAACGTGATAACTAAAATAACAGTGATTTGCAATATTGTTTTTCTTTATAAACAGACTTTGTGACCCCCTTTGCTGCCCCAGTGGACATTCTCACGTATCCTGCGTACTGTACAGTAGTGGCATATCCTACAGACCTTGGTACTATCAGGATGAGGCTTGTGAACAGGTTTTACAGGTCAGTCTGAAATTTAACTACAGTTTCATAACCAGTACAGAAACTAAAGTGACTAGGAATTGCATCTCTGTATAAAGGCCTGCAAAATGTTCATTTTAAAAAGATTGTGTAAATGAATAGTAAAGCTGTGAAAAGTAATAACTGAACTATTCTTGACCCATGCCGATTACAGGAAGATCTCTGCTCTTGTGTGGGAGGTGAGATACCTTGAACACAATGCCAGAACATTCAATGTGCCAGGAAGCTCAATTGCACGATCAGCAAAGAAGATCACTGACATTCTCCTCAAGTTTATCAAGTAAGATCTTCGTAGTGAAGTATGCTGCTGTTCATTCACACTAAAATGTTTTGTGTTGCCTTTCTCAGTATGGCTGCTGGATTAGGCATTCATGTGTGTGTACATTTTTGTGTTAATCAGCAAACAAGACTGTACAAACATTTTGGAGCTTTATGGCACAATGGATGAGACCAGTTCAGAAGAACAGGTAAAATGGAAACTTAAACCATACATTCTTAAACTATTTTTTACAATTTTTGAAATGCCCTATTTAAACTCTTTTTTCTATCATTGATCATCATTTCCATTGTTTGAGTGCCTGGTTAGTAAATAGGAATTCATTACTAATCAACATAATGAGCATTACTATGAAAATAACCATACTTTTTGACTGTCCAGCAAAGTAAGGAAAGGAATGACAGTCCCTGGGGGGGAGAAAAAAAAAAATGTATAAAACAATCCTTTAGTTATGGAAAACATACTGGATTACTAGTATCTTTTTTTTTGTCAATAATTACATAAGTGCTGATGTGAATGAAAAGCGATTGCTTTACTGCTGATTCTTCCTTAGGAACAGAATGACAATGATGCTCCTGGAACATCGACTGGAAGAAGACTACGTCAAGTAAGTTTTACTTTTATTTTGATAAAACCTTTGCTATGAGGATAATGTTTCTACATTTCCTCTTAGCTGAGGAGTGTTTTACCAGAGCTGCATTGCAGACTTTCCCGCTGACTATATAATAGACCTGTGTAAGTTTATGTAGTATTACTAAGAAACAAATCTTTTTCAATTGAAGACTTCAGATTTAAACGTTTGTTGTAGAATTTGCTGCTGTACCACCAGTGAGTGTGTTACAGCTATGGATGAAATACCAACCTATGTTTTTTCTTACTAATCCTTTTTGTTAGTGCCGGAGTGGGAAGAGAAGCACTGTGGAAGTAACCTATGATGTAGATGCATGGAAGCAGCAGTGCAAATCTTTGCTTGAATACATCTTTCAGTGTGAGGACTCTGAACCTTTCCGACACCCTGTAGATGAGAACGAGTATCCAGTAAGTAAAGTGGTACATTTGAAGGGGAAACTGTTATTTTTTCAATGAGCATGACAAACCAACGTAGCGGAGATACCTTTTGTTTAAAAAAAAAAATAGAATGGAATACCAGTTAGTATGATATTCTAATACATAAATAGATATTGTGTTTCATTAATTTCCCATATATTTGCAAATTTATATGAAAGTGCTTTTAAATAGATATGCAATGTATTTAACAAAGGAAGTCTTATTTGGGTACATGCAGTGATGTGGAGAAGTTTAGGCTAGTTACTACGAAATTCAAAAGCATTAGTCTTTATCATTAAAAAATAAAGTAAATAAATGAATAAAACATTTTGTTTCCTTCAGGACTACCTGAATATTATAGACACACCAATGGACTTGGAAACTGTGAGGAAGGTGTTGGATGAAGACCGGTATGAAAACCCAACAGAGCTTTGCAAAGATATCCGGTTGATATTTAGCAATGCAAAAGCCTTTACACCAAATAAGCGGTCTAAGGTATGATTTGTTTGTCTTTCTTTTTGTTTTTTCTAGAGATGTAAGTATTTTCAGCTGCTTTTGTATTGGGGATTGGATTTCTCAGTAACAGGGAATCCACTTTGCTTGCATCAACCACTTTTTTTTTGGGGGGGGGGGGCATTCCTGAAGTAGTTACATATAAGTGAAAATAATTGTGGCAAAGTATATAGGTATACCAAATCAACCCCCAAGTAATAGTTAACAATGTCAGTGTTTCAGTTTTATAGTAGATTTGTTTAGTGGTCTCCTCTTTTGAATGGTTACCTTTTTTTATATACTTCTGCAGTTTTGAGTAAAGTTAATTTTGAAACTGAACTAAAATTAAGCATTTATTAGTGTAAGTCTTGTAAAAGTATAAAAACTTGACAGAAGTTAAATCAACAGAAATGTAAATTGACAATGCTTCCCATTTGCAGATATACAGCATGACTTTGCGACTGTCTGCGTTCTTCGAGGAACGTATACGATCGATTGTCTCTGACTATAAAACAGCGGTGAAACACAGTGCAAAACTCCGTCGCAGTCAGAGGTTCAGGAAGAAATTGCAGAACCGAGAATCTTCAGTCTCTAGTAGTCGTGCTTCCAGGTGAGTTTACTGTGATTTATTTATTTTTTTCTTACACGGCTTTCACTTTAACAAGAAACAACCCAGTGTTCCTTTGTCTGTAAAATTATACAAGGAATGGCTACAAGGAGTGTCCTATTGCAAAATAATTTAATTGTGGCTAACTCCCCCCCCTCAGTCTGGAGAGAAAACAGAAACAGATTAAACCTCTGGAAAAAGTGGAAGTGGTTTTCTCCAAGAAGTCTACAAAATCGACTAAAGCCTCAGTCACCTTGAAATCCACGAGATGGAGTGGCGGCACTAGCACGTCTGGAGACTCCTCCAGTGAAAACTCTGAGAGCTCCTCAGCCTCGTCGGTGTCATTTAAAAACAACACCAAGGCGAGAGCAGCAACCTCAGGAGACAGCTCTGAAGAATCATCGTTTGGTAAGTTTGAAGCTGGAACGCGTTGCATCGGGCTCTCTGTGTTATCAGAGGTAAGCAGCTCTCTACATGGGTGTGGCTCCCAGCCCTTTTACCCCATGTACAGTATATTTGATATATTTATATATAATTTATTATGTAACTCAAATGTAGACTTTTAACTAAGCTCGGCTTAAAATACTGTTTATTGTCTCTATAATGAAAACTAAATGAATTATGATTTCTTCTTTGGATTTAGAGAGTGAAAATGAATCGCCCTCTAGTGGCTCCAGTGAAAATGAAGAAAATTCTGCAAAACCTTCAGGCTGCACTCGTGTCTATCAGAATGGTGAAACTAACACAAATACCACGAGCAGAAGGGTGACGAGAAATAATGCAGCATTGGACAGGCGCAAACAAGGTAAGATGCGTTATTTAATCAGAACTAAGGTTTGTCATACTCAGAGTTGACTGTAATTCCAATCGCAATAGCAGCATCTAAAACATTTACATTTAAAAGCCTCGGTCTCTGCACCAAGTTTGGCTGCAGAAATGTGTAAAATGTTGTCCTCAACACTTTGATTATCATGGAAGAATATGATTATAATATGATTTTACTATTAATTTAGAAAATGGACACAGCAGAAGAGCTTGCCGTAACCAGCTGAGGAGGTTTGATAGCAGCTCGGAGAAAGAAGAGAATTCTCCAGCTCCAAGTGAAGAGGACGAGGAGCCGCCGAGTCTTGCTAGACGCAAAGCTCCCAGGAGGACAGCTGCTGCTGCTGCTGTTAATATAATGGCGATGAGCCACTCTAATGAGGAAGAGGAGGAGTCTCCTTCAGAGGATGAAAGTTGTAAAGGATTCAGCAGGGACCTGAAAAAGAAATCTCCACTGCAGAGCCGATCTGCAGGGGCGGAATCCTCTCTGCGGAATGTGAAAGCACAAGGCAACGGGCACAAACGGCCACGTCGAAAAACTAGAAAAACAAAGCAGGAAGTCAGTTCGGAAGCAGAAGAGGGATCCAGTTCGGAAAGTTGTGCTAGCAAATGTAGCCCAAAGAGGAAAATGCCGCCACGATCCAGGAGGAAAAAGCCTGAACAGGATCGGGTGGAAGATGAGTGGGAAGGCCGTACTGTGGCAGCCACACGTGCACAGAAGAAAGCTTTACTGAAGGATGAGAAGTCTGCCACGGACAGTAAAAATGGAAGAAGCGACTCTGAAAAAGAGGAATTCTCTTCCTCTAGTAATCGGCAAGCAGGCATTGGAAGGAAGCTGGCCCCTCGAACTGCAGCCAGGAAAAATAAACGCAAAATATGTTCTGAAGAGGAATCTGAATCAAGCAAGGGTTATGAAAGCAGTCTGAATAGAAAAAGCAAGTCCTCCACAGCCTCGGAGGATACTGAATCGGAGAGTGAAGGAACAAACTCAGAGAGACAGAAATTTCCCAAAAGAACGCTCCGTAGCTGCACCGCTGTGGCCACTTCCAGAAAAAAAACGTCAGACAGAGACTCATCGACATCACAATCTGAGAGTACAGGGCATGAGCAAAGAAGGAGAAATCTGCGCCATCGAACTACCTCAGGGAAATGGTTAACATCAGGCTTTGAAGGGAAATGGGACTCCATCAGGAAGCTGCCCCATCGAACAGCTGCCACGAAGAAGAAATACACAGAAGAATCTGAAGGGGCTGCATTCGAGTCCGAGCCAGAAGTTCTGAATGGCAACTGTGACAGCAGGAAACTGCCCAGTCAAGCTGACAGCAAAGCAAATACAGAGAGTGACACAAGAGAAGAGGGACCACCGTCTGAGCTCAAGGAGAACACTAGTGTTGGCAGAAGGAAACTTTCCCAACAAAGCTCTGCTAGGAAAAAGTATAACCCTGGATCATCTGAAGAAGTGAGTGCTCAGTCTCGGGGGCAGAAGAAAAAAATACGAGAGGGGACAAAATGGGATGGGAACTCTGAAGAAGAAAGATCGCAGTCGGAGGATGAGGTAGGGGCTCACAAGAGCAAGTCTGCTTTTGAAAAAAAGAACATTCGGGCAGATTCGGAGTCAAACTCAGAATCGGAGAGGAATGGCAGGAAAATATCAGCAGTCTCAACTAGAAAAAGAAGGCTCTTAAGTGATTCAGAAGAGAGTGCTGAATCTGACAGGAAGGAGAATCACGCAGGCAAAAAAAGCTGCAGGAGAGCCCCTGTATCAGAGTCTGAAGCAGAGGACCAAGATAGCAGGGAGGTGTCGTCTTGTCCTGTGAAACAGTCTGAGGATGAAGAATGGCAATGTCCTCTGGTGGCGAATAGTAGAAAGAGGCCCTCATCTGGGATTTCAAGAAAAAGGAAGCTTCGCAGAAAAAGCATCAGGAAACGGAAAAGGGATTCCAGCAGCGAGTCAGAATCAAACAGCAATGATTCCTCCAGCTCAGAATCAGAGTCTTTAAATTTAGGAGCAGGATCTGGATCGGATTCCATGGACAGCAGTGTTGATAGCTTAGAAAGAAACCCAAATAAGAGAAAAGGAAAAAGTGCAGCCAACAGCCATCTCGCTGTTCGGAAGTCTAAAAGAAAACGAAGAGAGCTTGCAGTACATGACGAAGGAGGAGGTGGTGATGATGACGACGATGAATTTGTGCCGGGCTGTGGAAAATCACAGAGAGTCTCTTTGATCAGGACAAGAAACCGAGGTAGACAGACTGTAAGATATGCTGACTGTGAATAAAGGTATAAAGGGCAGTCTATCTCGAGAACTAGTCTGAATAGTTGTGTAAAAAAGCAAAAAACTAAACACAAACCTTAAGGACAACGATTGATTGTCCTGAGAAGGTAGTAGCACTGGAACCCTTTAGCAAATACTGTGAATATATTTGTTTCATTCAGGGATTAAATTTGTTTTCTATGAAAAAAATTAAGTTTGTAAGAATTATGACTGTTAACTATACAGGCATTCAACTTGCCATTTTTGCAAGGTTTAGCACAGATGCCTTCTGTGCCTCATTTTGGGGGCTGATGATATATATGTCTGGGGGGGGGGTTATAATAACAGTGCTTTTGTAATTGTCAGCCAGAGAAGTTTGTGTGGAGCGTTAACGGCTTAGGTGCTACGTTGAAATACCTCTCATCATAACTAATTTGCTGGCTTGAACTAAAATGCACTGTATACAAGTACATTAGCAACTCAGGGGTTAAAAAAAATCAATTCTAGTGTTTGCTGCAATCTAACCCTTGCACTGTCTTTCAATAGCAAAATAAATGATGATTTTGAAAGTAGCAATTGCTGTTGGGTTAACACATATGCACTGGCCTTGAACTAATAAACTACACTCCACCCCAATATTAGAGCCAAGAACTTTACATACTGTATCTGTGTGAGTATTATGTAAAATGGGGTAAAGAGCACAGGACTACAGATGTTAAATTAGAACTAGTGATGCTATTGAATGAGATGTTAGAAGTGTGAGCAGGAGTTTAAATGCAGATTTAAAATCTACTGTAAAGAAGAAAGTGGCCCTTTATTATTTTAAGTTCCAGAGCATTGAAAAGCAATGTATAAGAATATGCTCTTCCCTGCTGAAGGAATGGTGACTTTATCCTAAAACTACTAAAGGTTAGTTTTCATTCCATTAATTACAGAGCAAAATGGTTGTTGTGTATAAAAGTTAACCCTTTTCTTTAAAGTCTGGAAGAAAAAGCAGTTCAAACCACTTCCTTTTTCTCTGAATTCTGTTAAGTCATTGTGACAACTTCCAAAAATGTAATTGTTCACAGTGCCATATTCAAACTCAAACAACTTCTGCGTTAATTACAGATTCTTAGTGCTACTCATGAGCAACATAAACACTTCTTAAAGTAATCATGGATTTTGCTGTGAACTTTAATAAAAATATAAAATGCACATGGATATAGCATATGGTTTGTTGGTGCCTTCTGCTTTAAACTTATGTTTATATATATATATATATATATATATATATATATATATATATATATATATATATATATATATATATATATATATATATAATAAAAATAAACATAAAATATTACACAAAACTATGCAACACTTGCATGTAAACATTAAATGGTGAATATTTGGGAAAAGACTCTCTCTTTTTTTTTTTTTTAAATGTCCAAGACAGTTTACCAGCCACTGAATATATTGGTTTGTCACAAACTTAGTGTCAAATACAAACTTTATAAAAATTAGTGTTGTTTGTCTTCCTTAAATTGTTACATTAACACACATGGGAAGGCATAGTTGATGGAGGTCATTTCTTATTCATAGTCTTGTTGTTAAACTTCCTGTTTTAACGTACAAAATGTGTAAAACGATGTATACCCCGTGGAGATTTCAGAGCAAAGGAAGGACAGATTTTATATATATAAAAATGTCTGTCTGTATGTATGTGCTAAAATGCTTTTTAAAATGTAGTTTACATTGCAGATTCCTGGCAAGTGTTTTGTGCTTATTAAAGTGAACACAAATTAATTTAATACTGTTTTGATGGATTGGCTTAGATTGGGATTTCCTGAGGTTACAGACTTTTACCCATACCATTGACCTGAATAGATTTTCATTTATTGTAGTTGGGTTGTTCATGGATGAGCCACTGTTCCCTATACATACAAACTCACATGTACATTTTGTTTTCTAATCTATATCCTGGAATTCATTTCACAATGTTAATAGAAACAGGATCGGGTGGAGAGGGCAGGTACTGTTACTGTGTAATTGGTTAATAAAAGATGCATTTGCCCAAGAAGTAATGATTTGAGTTTTTTTTTTTTTTTTAAAACTCTGTTTCGTGTCAAGATAATTTGCTTGTATAACTGAACACCTTAGTGAGCACACATCTATGATTGCTGTATCCTTGCCTATTTAAGCTGGATCATTAGTTATTTGATTTGAGCTGATGATGAGGAAGAGATGAAATACTATTACACATGCTGTGGCTGTTGATCAAGGTGACCTACTTTTTTGCATTGATGCCCAATTGTCTGGTTTATTAAATGCTATATCTTGTAGACTGTAATGAGTTTCCTGTTGTGATGTTGTTCAAACGATTGTGTCAGGTAGTTAAATACCAAAACACGATTCCTTTGGAGCCTTTCCTGCGCGGGTCTGACTTTTACGACCCACTTCTGACCCGGACCCACAAAACGCTTCACCACCGTCTTCTTAACCTTACCTGCAACCCAACCAGAATCCGCAGGTGTATGTCCTTTACCTACTGCCTGCGTCTGGATATATTTTAACATTGTAACATGAACTATCTCGACTTGCTTTACTATAAAATACCTGTCTCTTCCTTTCGTGCCACCAGTTTGAAAGGGAGCTACACCTGTGCTTTCGCAGAGATGATGTACTCAGAAACATGACCGGTTTTGCAAGCAACGAATCCGGACACATGTTCAGTATTTTCATTAACTGTGATTGCAAAATAATTCCACACACCTGATATCCACTACATGAGATAAATCCTACACTATCTTTTGTTGCACTTCGTCCACAGGCATTTTTAATATCACCACGCAGAGGTGATAAAAGGATCTTGCGACGTATCAAACAAACGGCAACACAAACCGAGAACACTGCTTCGTCAGCTGACTTCTCCCTAATCGCCTCCTGCTACTCGGCTGGTACCCGACCCGATGCAGGACTGCTCCCAAGCACCCCAAACCAACAGGGGCGTCTGAATATTATTATTATTATTATTATTATTACTGTACATATAATAATCAGTTCAATGTTAGTTGATTTTAAAATACTCAGTAACATTAAGCACTCAACAAAAAGTAAAAACAACATGATTTTAATACAAGTAGACCTTCTAATTACCCCACTCATTTTTCATTCAGAGAGCGCCCTCTGGTGTTCTTACCGAGACAGAAAGCGAAACACAGAAGGCCTTGCAGAAGTACACAAGCAGGGGAGGTGCTGCCTGCTGTCTGGTTTGATAATAGAATACTTCTCTAGATCGCACTGAATTGCACCATGGCTACATTTTTTGGAGAGGTTGTGTCCGCTTACTCCCGAGCTGTGGATGAAGGTGAAGACGAGTCGGAGGAGGAGGAAAACGAAGAAGATCGGGAAATCAGGAACGAAATCCAAAAGAAAAGGTAACACGACAATCACGAAATAATTCTGTTACTACATTTTGCTGAATCATTTCGATAAAATCGAAGACTAATATCCGAGATACGTTTTTAATTAGATTTGTTTTACATTTGATGTTTATTTTGGGCAGTGCTTTTACGGTTTGATCTTAGAGCTGTAGTGAGTTCGTACAGCAGACCGCATGAGACTGGAGCACGCTTACAGTGGAACCGCAGAGGCATTCACAAACGTTCTTACGTACTGTGCGCAATTATTTGGATGCTATTTTAAAACTGGATCAGCAGTATACACGTAACACAGCTGCTGTTGCGCCTGTATTATGACTGGGTATAACACTGCATTGCCCGAAATAAAGACGCCATTATTTAGTAATTCAAAATTAATATTCAATCTTTTTTTTTTAATGTTTTAAATGCATAGGTGCTTCACATAAAGATACAGAATAGCTTTAAAGCGTTCATAGTAACCCTTTAAAAACAGTTCTTAGAATCATAACAATTCCTGTTCACACACTTTTGAGAATGCACAGAAAAGTGACTTGCAAGAAATCTGTTCAGCTAATGCAAGGTAGGAGGATTCGTCTGATCGACTCGTCCATCAGAAAAGTTGCCCAGTTTTAGTTCTCTTTTCTTTTTTCTTATTTTTTTTAACAGAGAAGTCCATGTTCATTGGAATCCAGACATCACAAACTCGATAGACGCCTCCAGCGCCAAAGCCTTCCAGTGTTCAGACCTTATCCTAGCTGCAGGACCCAATGCTGCAGGTAACAGAGATAGCAGCTGTAGAATAGCACACAGCATTGCTTCTGTACTGTATCCCATGAACAAGCGGCTCATCAAACACCTGGACCAGTTTCTATATGGATTTTACTAATGAGCGCTTTCTACTGGATTTACGCATGAAGTGGCTGATTGTGCAAATACATTTTTATTTATTTCCTTATGCTGGAATCCCATAAAATAAACCCGATTACACAACTGCTTTTTAATGAATATGATTTCTTTTTTGTTTAACCTGTTTACTTCTACTAATAGAATAGTTTGGTATATTATAAACAACATGTACTGTTACAGACTTACTAAATAGAAACACGGATTACTGGAGCCCCTTGGCTTGTCTTACTGCTCAGAGCAGGCCTGTGTTCAGTGTGGTGTCTTGAGCTCCCTGTCAGATGAAGACGTGTGTTAACCCCCTTGTGATACGTGTGTTGTCAGGATTCCTGTCTGCCTTTGTTCTGAGCTCGGGGAGCTGGGAGACTGTGGGGTCTGTCACCCTCTGGAATGAGAGATGCAAAACCACTGCCAATCAGCAGCTCCCTGCGGGTCCATCCTGCGTCTTCCACAGACGAACAGACAAGCCAGACGTGGGTCGCTGTAATATTAAGTCATGTCTTTCTAGCAACAGACTCAGATGAGGAAGCGGTGTCTGAAAAGCACCACTTGGTAAATGGCAGGTTACATGCACAATTTGCAAACCTACCTTTTTAGAAAGCGCAATATGTTTAAATGCTAATATCAATAGCAGTAGTGCAAATGTGGGCTTTTGAATTTAGTGCAGTCTTACAGTCTTTCTTTTGTGTCACAAAGTATGGTCTATTAGGCCTGCCTGTAGAGATGTGACTTGATACATAGTGGCTTAAAATGCTGTGTTGTGTATAAAATCACCCTTTCTTTTTGTCTTTGAAGGTTCTGATTTGCCAGTGCACTTGTCATGTAGCAGAAGACCAGCTTTTCCAATGGGCAGAGAAGGTAAAAGCATTCTGCGGATTAGAATCCGATTCTCATGTTCTTACATTCTCACTATAACGGTAGAAGCAGTAATGTTCCACCTCTCTTGTAGGTTTTAGGCAGCATTCAGAAAACAGGCCTGACTGTGACAGTGTTGTCAGATTGCTCTGTAGTGGAGTACAAAACACCTGATTCAGTCTCCACCATCCCTGTGCCCTTCCTGAGAGCGCTGAAGACACGCCAGTACAAGGAGGTGCCACTCTGCCCTCTTCTGGAGCAGCCCAATGTTGTCACTGGGCTCCCTGCAGCAGGTAACCGCTTGTGTCACACACACACACACATATATATATATGCTAAGATCCCTCCCTGCTAAGATTGGGAATTCTGGGTAAGCAGGATTCAAACCATGCTAACTTTTCTGCACTCCAAGACATATGCTAGACAGGCCAGTAGGGGGCTCTAGTGGCCGTGTCTTGAGCTTGTTCTTTTTTGTTACGTTGTTGCCTTGTTAATTCTGGTTGTTGTCCTCAGTTCTCAGTCACTGTCAAGTCTTTGGGATCCCGGCTGTCTTGTACCAGTGTTACAGTGATGTGGTTAAGCCTGATTCAGTCACTGTGGAGGCTTACAAGCCCACGGTGTCTTGCAGGAGCCTCAGTCGTATAGTGAAGGTAAGGGCAGAGCGCCGGTGCCAGCTGTTTGCTGCGCTGTCTGCTTTTCTTTTAGGATCTGCAGTAAAGGTTCAATTTAAAAACATTACATTCCTTTTTAAAAAAAATCTGTTTTCTAGAATGTATTCATGCAAATGGTTATGAAAATATTCCATTTTTTTTTTGCAGCTGGATTCGTCCGAGAGTGTAGACGTATTGAAAAAGCTGGTGAGAGTCAATGAAGCACAAAGTAACCTGTACACCTGAGTTTGTAATTTTAACATTTTTTTTGTGTGTTTGCACTGCTCGAAATCTGTATTCTAACATGCTATTATGAAACAATTTGAACAGAAAAAGATAATAAAAAAATAGGCTTACAAAATGAAAGGAATGTGTTTTTGTGCTTATTTGTGACTGATTCTGTTTAGAACCACACAGGTTGTATTTTGCAGATCAATCAGCCTGTGTTATAGTCCACTATTAAAGGTACATCATCCACTAGATGGCGCTCTTGTGATGCAGTCCAGTTTGCTTTTTGTATAGGTTTGTACAGCAGTAAGAAGGACTGTCACAGCAGATACATATTGTTCGAGGTTTTAAAGTCTGCTGCACAGAAAAACTGAATAATATCAGATTATTATTAGTTTATTTAGCATACACCTTTATTCATTACAGAGACTAGGGTGTGTCACTCACAACAACATTTCACTCAAAAGACAGAGCACAAGGAGGTTAAGTGACTTGCTCAAGGTCACGCGGCGAGTCAGCGGGCGAGGTGGGATTTGAACCGGGGACCTCCTGGTTACAAGCCCGTTTCTTTAACCACTGGACTTACTGCTGTGTTACTTACTCTTAGTATGCCATTCAGAGGATGTAGTGAAAGGCTAGCATTGAACAGCCACTGTGTGCAATTTTAAAATACAATTTTTTTGGCTTTTGGATTTCTGAGAATTGAATGTCAAATTAAATCTAAATTGAAGTAAATTGCTGTAAAATTGAACTCCATTAAAAGATCATTTTGTTATTGAAATAAATGCGAGTTTAAAGTGCGCGCAATCGTTTTCTGCTAATGAGCCAAATCTCTTTTTGCACTTTTTAAAGTAGTGTTCTTTTTGTAGTTTTTTATTTAAGCTACCCTGAAATGCACAAAAGGTTAATTGTGACTCAGTTGTGCAGTAGTGTAATTACAAGACATATTTTTAACAAGACGAGGTTGATGAAAATGACCTTTGAGGGTTCGGTCTATGATTGAGTTCTGTAATAGATTGAATTCCTACAATCACAGTGTTAGAAGAAAGTGCTAATGAAAAAAAAAAACCCAAAAGAACAAACAGGACTGGTAATTACAGGCTTCACTGCCTTCCGTGCTGCCTCAACGCTGGCTGTGTCTCTAAAGAGCTGACAGCATTGTGTTCAGCATCACTCTCTCAAGCGCTGGGGTGCAGCGTTTCTGTGAGAGAGATGTGTGGCTGTCTGAATCTGTAGAATTCGTACAAGTCCAGTTGTTGCGGTAGTAAGAGAAGTAAGAATGGGGTAAAAACCAGCAAGAACAGAAATTCAAACCTTTTCTAACAGATCATGCACTGAGCTGAATTCATAATTCTCCTGAAGCTGTGTAGAAAGCAATCAATGAGTGCAATGCAGACTTGTTACTGCTGTGATAAGAGACCAAAACGGATTAGGCAGGGGCTTGATTGATATAATTCTTGGCTCCTGATCAATTCAGTAATGTACTTGAAAGAAGGTACTTCTGAAACATAATGGAGGGCATATTCCCAAAACTAAAAGCTAAAAAATCACAAATTCAGATTAATATTGGGACGTACTGCCCTGCTAATTTCAAGTCCTGTGTGATAAACTTTGACATCCCAATTCCTCCGTGTTTGGTTGAATCCTTGAAGGGTTTGTCGATGTGAGATTTCTGTAACCTGCTGTGTAGGCAAAGCTCATAACCCACCTTTTTAAACTTGGCCTCCTGCGTCGTTCTTTTGTCCTACTAACCCGAGATTAAGGATCTCGTGCATCAAAACTGGAAGCTAAAAATCACCGGTAAGAAGATGCTTCCCTGGAGGA
This sequence comes from Polyodon spathula, assembly GCF_017654505.1. Taxonomy (NCBI): domain Eukaryota; kingdom Metazoa; phylum Chordata; class Actinopteri; order Acipenseriformes; family Polyodontidae; genus Polyodon; species Polyodon spathula. Next base: position 2,930,362 of record NC_054563.1, read on the forward strand.
TTTTGAAAGCACGCACTATTTTACTGCAGGGTGTGGAGAGAAAATATCAAGCTGTACATTCCAGTGTCCCTCCCCGCTGAGGTGTACAGAGGATTTTTGCTGTCCAGATAATCGAATCACTGTGAAATTGTTTAAATGACTTTCCCAATCAAGAAGCCTCCTAAAAATGATATTATACAACCCATTGACTTTCAAATACCTAACATACAGTACTGTACTGTAATATCAACACCAGAGATTGAGGGCTGAAT